>NW_025721166.1:300000-472088 GCF_922984935.1 Meles meles | reverse complement strand
AAACCCACAGAGTAGAAGAAAACTTTGTAAATCATATATTTGACAAAGAATTTGTATATGAAGAATTGTTTTTGAATTGTCACAATTAAATAAAGATAAAGAAGCCAGTTTTTAAGTGGCCAAAGGATCTGAATGGACAGTTCTCTAAAGAAGATATGCAAATGGCCAATAAGCACAAGAGAAGATACTCAACATCATTAGACATCAGGGAAAGGCAAACCAAAACCATGACTTTATACTCATGACTTTATACTCATGAGGATGGCTATATTAAAAAAGACATAGAAAGTGCCAGCAAAGACACGGATAGACTCAACTCTCATAAACTGCTAGTGGGAATGTCAAATGGTGATGTCACTTTGGGACCTAGTTCTGAAGCTCTGCAAATGGCTAAACACAGAGTTACCTAGGATCCTACATTCACTCCCAGGTACATAAACAAGAAATATGAACACACATCCAGAAAAAAACATGCATATGAAGGTTCACAGCAGCTATATTTAGAAGAGTTAAAAAGTGGAAAACAAGCCCAATGCCCATCCACTGATGAACGAATGAACCCATGGTGGTATATCCACACAATGGAGAATTACCTGGCCATAAAAGACACACTGTAACAACACCGATGAATCTTGAAAACACTGTGGTAATTAAACAACATCACGTCCAAAGGACCGCATGTTATTACGGTCCCAATTACATGAAACATCCAGAGTGAACAAGTCTACAGAAACTGAAAGCAGATTAGTATTTGCCCAGACTTTGAGGTGATAAGGTTCCTGGGACATGATGATGAAGGGGTGTGGTGTTTCTTTTTGGGGAATAAAAATATTCTGAAATTGACTGCAACAACAGATGCACCATTCTCTCAATATACTATGCCATGCGAATTATATCTCAGTAAAGCTGTGAAAAGGAAAAATCAAGAGCTAAATAGCAAATACCAAACTACTAAGCCACTGGGTTCCATCTCAACAAATTGGCTCAGAGTCAAGAGTCATCATTTTCTTTATGTGTATAATAATCATCTGCAGTAAAATACAAGTAAATGAAAATTATTTGCTTTTGTCCATATGTTTTTGTACAAAATGTGCGTGTGGCTCTCCATCTGAATTCCTCAGAGGTCTGAGGAATAGACCCATCAGTCCTTGCCTGGGGTTTAGCCTTACTGTTTCCACACAGTAAATTTTCAGTAGCAGTGTATCAAGTCAGTGAATTAACACTGCTCATATCTGAGAGTTTAAGTTGGTAATACAAGTGTGCCTATGTAGGAAAATGAAGCCGTAGACAGGTAACTGAAGAAAAATATTGTTGGTCTTTTATTTTCAACAACCCAGAAAACACTGTTTACATAAAAACCTGTAGGTTTTTATGAAAACCTGTAGGTTTTCTCTCATTAGAAGTTAACTTCATATTAACCAAGAGATACAGTACTAATTTTGGACCCTCTAAATCATTCTGAATCTGGTCATTCCTAATTTTCACAGAGATCATAGGAAGAGAACGTCTGTCAAATGAAAGGAAAAGGATAAAAGATTTAAGCCTGGTGAACTGCAATTTTTCATCCTTCTGTTACAGTCAAGTCATGAAGAAAAACATCAAGCACTTCAGTTGAATTTAAGCCCACTGTGCTGAATTCACTTCCAAACATTTAAAATTAGCAAAGCATTAAAATGACGGCTTTGAGGGCTTGCTTCAGAGTGTAGGGCAGCCAGATATCAAGGGGGGCTTGGAGGAAAGCTTTTATAGAATTCAAATTTCAAGGCTAGGAAAAAAAAAAGTTATCAAATTTACAAATTAGCTTATTTAAATTTAACCATGAATCCTTTTCTTGCTAGTCTATACAATCTTGTAAGCAATAAGCTGTTTCTTTCTTGTCTTCCCAAAATGTCTGCAGTATTTAATTTGTGGAGCCATACCTCAGGGACAGTGGCTCTGAAAGGAAACAGGAAAATAAGTTTTAAGCCTGCACCTTGCTTCTATGTCCTATTGTCACAACCAGGTTTTGACCACTGAGTGAGCTGAAGCGTCTCACTACTGTCACTTTGGTCTGGGATGTGTGTGATCCTCTATTTACTCATAATCATCCCAACCAGAATCAATGTGAGTATTTCATTAACACAAATGTCATCACACCAGACCGTGTAGAAGGATATAAATTCTTTTCTGAGATTAAGAAAGAAATACTTTTCCTTTTGTCTGTCTTTCCTCTCTCTATTAGACAACCATTTTGAAATAAAACAATAAACGTGAGAATCTATGAAACATAGGATAATGGGAACTGGACTAGGAGACCCTGGACCTATATTCTGCACCGTGGTTCTAGCTCTTAACTTCTGAGCCCACTCTGTGAGATGATAGAACCATCCGACCTAGCACAAAGAACACAGTAAGATTATGTGGAAAACAACGTGGTAGTGTGAAGTACCCAGTGAGGCTCTGGAGCACATAAGTAGGGTACATACATAAATATGAGAGCAGTCCTGTCCTTATATGTTATGCTTTGTTTCTCTGCTCCACCTGACCCGAGCAGGCTTCTGGAGTATCACTGTGGGCCTTGAAGTTGGCTGGACTTTCTTCTTTGGCAAAACCACCAGTTGCAACCTCAGGTCATGATTCCTTTTCAGAAGCACCGAGGAGTAGACAGGGCCAACCACCTAATATTCCCTTATGAGGTGGGGTTTCACTACAGTTCTCCCATCTTGGCCCAGACAAGGGGATAAGATTTACACATCCATGGCACACCCTGCTAAACAGAGGCTCTCCGGCTGCCCTGGTAGCCACCTACCTGCTTAGCAGCCGAAGGGGTGACTGTAGAAGAGACATCTCTAATGGTTGGGAAGCTCTGCCTTGCAGCACACTCTCACCTTCCTCATACAGAGGGGAAGGGAACGGTCATCAAACTCAGAAGCCATAATGGTGAGAAACAGAATGCGTAAAATGCAAATGGAAAGCAGGCTCACGTCTATCCAGATCTGGATGTAGTCTAACCTAGCAAAGACTACTGCCAAAGCTGAGGTTCCAGAGGGTCAATGCAGGGGTAGAAGAGGAAATACATATCCTCTCCTAGGTGTAAATTAGGATCCAGGTAAACAAGGAAAGCCAAAGGCCACAGAGTAGCTGGGTTTTCCACATCTTTGAAATGGGAGCTGATGTGGGCACACATACAGTCCACATGCAAGTGAACAAACAACCAGAAATAGGTTTTACCTTTCAGTTGTGCCATGGGATAGCTCTCTGTCAAAACGTGGTCAAGGCTGCTCAACACAGCACCAACACACAGTGCTGATAGGACTGTTTCTGCTGTTGGTCAGATGTTTCTAATCCAAACTTGTCCTAGATAAAGAAATTCGGACTGAAGCAAAATTATGAAATAAACTGGGCTGTGTTGCCTGCAAGCCCCATTACTGGTGGCTGACAGAAAGCAGTTTCCTCTGCTCCCTTTCCAGCCTCCCACACTGTAGCTAAGTTCTCTGTTAAGTAAACAAAGGCTAACCCTCACCCCATCTAAAGCTGCTTCAGAAAACTGCTTCAGTTGCCAATACCAAACTCAACATCCAGCTCATGGGCTCTGTGCACACACCAGGAAGCCACAGTCCCTGAGATCTCCAACACTTAGGATACCAAGTGGGAGAGCAGGCTATCCCCTCTATGAAATTATCTTTCAGAGGTAGTTTGCTCTGGTACTGTAACAAAAAAAAAAAAAAACAAAAACAAAAACAAAAAACAAAAAACAAAAAAACAAAACACTGGGCAGACTGAACCACACACATCTAGACACCTAGGATGCATAGTTTTGGAGGCTGGCAAGTCCAAAGTTAAGGTGCCAGCAGATTCAGTTCTTGGTGAGAACCACTTTTGCATCTGTAGCCAGCTGCCTGTCAGCTGTATCCTCCTCACATGGGGGACAGACACAGACAGAGAGAGTAAGCTCTTTGGTCTCTTTAAAGGGCACTAATCCCATCATGGGGATTCTGCCCTCCTGACCTCATCTCACCCAGGGGATCAGGACTTCAATGTGAGTTTCTGGCGAGGGCACATTCAATCCGTAACACAGTTTTTGTCAAATGCTTTGGGGATGAGAGAGGTGTGAGTCATGGAACTCTAGTGAATCACAGTAAACAAAATATGCATGCATTTCTTCAAGCACTGTGTACACAAGTGTATGTACGTGTAAGTGCGTGTACACATGCATATATAAATTTCATTTATTTCTGTGATATTTTAGAGTTCACAAATCCATATTAGTGGCAATTTAAACTGAAATTTAGTATACTTTCCACGACTAATAACTTCTAGGAGGGCAAGCTTTATAATCCCATATTTCTCTTAAGTTGTTATGTGGTTCTAAACATGACTTTACCTTGAAAAGAACAGCTACCAAGTCCTGGATGGCACGATAAGATCTTTGAACGGATACCTCAGTTACTGAAATTTCATTTGCTGTAGGTATCAAGCTGTGTCACCTCTCCTAGTCTACAGAACACTGTGGGGGTGGGGGGGCGGGAATTGTCTTCTGGATATGATCCATATTTTGTCCTACAGATCTTTCCCTTGGACAATGGCAAAATCACAGAGAGTGACAGATTGATTCACAGCCATCTTCCCTTGGAACTGAGAACAACAATTGCACTATTTAGTATCTCTGACTTGTGAATTTTCAGTCTAAGTTGCAAATCTCTAAACTATTTTACTTTGATTTTTTATACAAATGTGTAAAAATAAGATTGTCCTTAAGTTATAAATAAATAAATAAATAAATAAATAAATAATAAATAAATATTTTATTAATAAATAAAACAATTTAGGGATGCCTGGATGACTAAGTCCTTAAGCATCTGCCTTCAGCTCTGGTCATGATCCCAGGGTCTTGGAAGGCAGCTATGCTCACCACTATACCACCAACGCGATCCCAGGGTCTTGGGATGGAACCACACATTGGACTCCCTGTTCCATGGGAAGCCTACTTCTCCTTCTCCCACTCCCTCTCTCAGTGTATCTCTTTCTGTCTAACAAATAAAATCTTTAAAAAAAACCATAAAAACCAATTTATTTTAACACATGAATGTTAGAGTCATAAATTAATTTTTCTTTTGCCCTGTTAAAACACACTGTTGTGTTCACATTGTAAGTAAATATAATTATGGAAGCAAGAGTTCTTCCCTACAATCAAGATTCATGACATAAAAAGTTTTCTGAATTGAGAGAGTTTCAAATGGGTGTGCCAAACATGTGACTGGCCATAGAGGTACAGAATTCAATGCACCCACATGTAACTTTGAAATAAAATTCTCAAAGTTTGTGGAAGATGCCAAGCTTTCCAAAAGTGAGAAGGACTGAGATACTAGCCTGGAAAACAGACCTTGCTAAGGAACTACAGAAGGACGATGAGTGCCTTATATAAAGCTTCTGAAAATGACAGATACCAAGGCATAAAAATCACACATTTCCAAGGTAACCAGAGTAATGATTGTGTCATTTATTGATACTGTTAGTTAATACTTACCTTAATGATTAATTTTATTGGCCAACTTGACTGCCACAACGTGCCCAGATTGACCATTTCTGGTGTGTCTGTGAGGTATTTCTGGATGAGATTGTCATTTATGTCACTGGATTTTATAGGACAGATGGCCCACCCCAAAGTGGGTAGGCATTAGTCCATTTCTTGAGGTCCTTCACAGAACAGAGTGGAGGAAGGAGAAATTTGCACTTTTTTTCCTGCCTCACTGTTGAGCTGGGACACCTTTTCTCATATTGCTTCAGGAAAAGATGGGGATGAACTGAACTACCAGCTTTCCTGGGTCTTCAACTTACACATGGCAAATCACAGGACTGTCACTGGTCTCTTTCTCTGGAGAACCCTGACTAAAGCAGTTATCTAAAAATTTACCTAATGAATGGCAGCCGTGAACATAACATTCAATGGTAGAAGGAGAAAGTAGAGATTCTGCTCCCCAAAGAAGAAAATTACCTTCAGGAGGAACACCTCTCATATGTGCTTTTCTCAGCTGGTCATATGGAATTCTAACCTACTCTCTCCTACACCTGCTGTTAGAAATAGCAAGAAAAGCATCTATAATCTAGTTAGAAGAAAAAACACAGTTGGGAGATCGGGTCCAAATTCTAGCTTTACTGCTTACTACATGTGGCCTTGGCAGGGCTCACTCCTTCTTTAGAAATAAGTTAATAGGGGCACCTGGGTGGCTCAGTGGGTTAAAGCCTCTGCCTTCAGCTCAGGTCATGACCTCAGGGTCCTGGGATCGAGCCCCACATTGGGCTCCCCACTCAGCGGGAGCCTGCTTCTCCCTCTTCCTCTGCCTGCCTCTCTGCCTACTTGTGATCTCTGTCTTGTCAAATAAATAAATAAAACCTTTTAAAAAAAAGAAATGTCAAAAAAAAGAATTAAGTTAATAAAACTTACCTCATCTAATTGATGTGTATTATATGTAGTTAGGTATTCACTTAAAGAAGTTTTAAAATTTCCTCTTATTATCCCATAAAATATAAACATTAATTGTTATCTTTCTGTTCAAGTTTCTACATTATTTGATATTTCTCTCCTTCAAAGTTGACCACTTGGAAGCATAGTGCTATGAACTGATGCCTATATCCCACCTAAATTCATATGATGAAGGTCTAATTTTAAATGCATTATATTAGGAGGCAGGGGTTTTGGGAGTTGATTTAAGTTTGGATGAAGTCATGAAAGTGAGGCCCCCTAGGATAAGACTTGTGCCCTTAAAAGAAGAGAACAGAGGTGTCTAGTTCCATCTCCACCTCTCTCCCTCTCTTCTCCATCCGCCCTTATCCTCCCAGTCCCATGGAGACACAGAAGAAGATGGCCAACCACAAGCCAGGGGAACCCTCTACCAGGAACTGGATGGCGCCCAGATCATAGGCATCCACCACCTCCAGAGCTGTAAGAAATCAATGTCTGATGTATAAACCACACAGTTTAGGGTATTTTGTTATGGCAGCCTGAGCTGAATGAGACAGATAGCATCCATTCATTTGCATGTCAATGTTCCCTTATCAAATTCAAAGAAATAAAACTCTTTTTATTGGTTTACACCTTCTTTCACTGGGTAAAAGATAACGAATTGGCTTCTCTACCTAAAAGTGCAGAATATACATTCTTCTTCTGACCCATAAGAAACAAATGTGAACTATACAAGATATGGATTATTACCACCATTTTACAGACAAAGAATCAAAGTACACTCACAAGTTTGGAGATCACACCAGTGAGAACAGAGGCCATTTCTGACTAATCTAATTCAGATTTTGATCACTTCAGACTCCTCTGAGACAATACAAGAAATGTGCCTGATTTTATCAAGTCATTTTGTGAATAACACAAGAAAAGAAGTCAGGAAAATATCAGTTTATCCACAAGCATAATATTTTCTCAGTATCATAGAGTAAAACTAAAGCTTACTCACCAAGATGTTTCTTTCAAACCCCAGTGTAAGACAAACACATAGCCAAAGCTGGCTCTCGGGGGTATTCTACCATGAACAGCTATAAAGAGATCTGGACCCAAAGAATGCAGAAAGACTAGACAGAATGACGTTTTCAACAACAGCTGCTACATTTTAATATGTTGGAGCTATTTCAAAATCCCATTGCTCCAACTGAATTTCTGTGCCTTTAAGTCTTTCTTTCCCATCCCAACACCCATCTTATTCAAGGGGTTTTCAATGACTATGGGAAACCAGAGGGTCAGAGTGACTGAGTTTGACACAAATGATCCCTAACCGAAATTACTCTAATACGTGCTTCCATTTCATTCTATAAAAAACTGTTCTATCCAAATGTGGATATCCTCAAGGATACATTATCCAGAAGGATTAATCCAGGATTCTATCCAGAATGCATTATCCCGAAGCATTATCTCTACGTTCCTATTATCTTTTAGATCCATACGTTTAGAAATGACTAGAAAAATCTCTTGTGCATTATTCTGTAGAGTCTAAGTGACAGAAAATCCTTGATTTCTAGAAATAATCAAATCATCTGACGAGTGAATAAATGCGGATGAACCAGGTATGTGATTCTGCTTCAGGTTAAAATACTAAATGTGGCTATAAAATAAAGAGAATAGCTTCTTATATGGCCTCTACAAACTGGCTCCTTTCCTACCACAGGATCCTTGAATAATTGCTCCTACTTCTTAAAATCTTTTTTACAGCATCTTGTTTTCACTCACAAAAGAGTAATTCCTCACTTAAAAGAGGCCTTCCTGGAAACCTTAATGAGAGTGGCCTAGCTCCATTTTCATGTTTTTTGTCTTTTTTTTTAATAAGAGTTAAAAAAAAAAAGAGTTAGCACCATTTATTAATTCTTGTTAATATAGCATTTGTCTCTTTCTATCAACATGCACTGTCCATTCTAGTATCCAATAGACACCTGTGGCAACTCAAATTTAAATTCAAATAAATGATAATTAAGTAAAATTACAGAAAAATGATGACTTTGATTTCATTAAAATTGAGAACTCTGTTCCTTTAAAAACACTGTGAAAAGAATAAAATGACTAGCCACATAATGGGAGAAAATATTTGTAAATCACATATATGATAAAGAACTTGAATCAGAATATAAAACTCTCAAAACTCAGTAATATAAAAACTAAAAATCCAACTAAATTGGGCAAAATCTTTGAATATGAACTTTACTCAACTTAACATATGGATGATAAGCACGTAAAAAGATTTTCACCATCACTAGTCATTAGGAAAATGCCAATCAAAGCCACATTGAACTGCCATATCATTCCCTCTAAGATGGCTATAATCAAAAGGACAGTAAGTCTGGGTGAAGATGTGGAGAAATTGTACTCTTACACTACTGTTGGTAAGAATATAAAACCACTTTGGAAAACAACTGGATATTTTCTTAAAAAGTTAAATTTACAGATAAAATATGACCCAGCCACTCAACCCCTAAGTGTTTACCCAAAAGAAATGAAAGTGTTGGTCCAGACAAAGACTTATACATGTATGTTCATAGTAACTTTACGTATAGTAGCCAAAACCTGGAAACAACCCGAATATCCACTACTAGGTGAATGGATAAACAAGCTATGGCTTCTTTGCATGATGGAATACTACTCAGCAATGAAATGAACCACTGATAAATGCAAATACACGGGTGATTCGTGAAATAATTATATTGAATTAAAGATGTTAAAAATACATAGTATGATTCTATTTATATATAATTCTTGAAAATGCAAAATAATCTACAATGACAGAAAACAGACTGGTGGTTTCCTAGGAATGGGGAGCAACAAGTGATTCGCAAGGGACATAAAATTTGGGAGATTATAAGTATGTTCACTGTCTTGACCATGATGGTTTCCTTAATATATACATGTGCCAAAGCTTCCTGGTGTATAGACCTCAAATATGTACAGTTTCCTGTATGTCAATTATACCTCAATGAAGCTGTTCCTCAGTTGTACCAGCCACAAGTCAAGTACTCAATAGCCACATGTAGCTAGTGGCTATCAGACTGGACATTGTAGATAAAGAGCAGTAAATCAGCACAGATAGTTCTAGTCAGCAGCAATGCTCTAAAGCAGGGGCTGAGCAAACTATATACCAGGGACACACTGCCTGTTCTTCTAAACCCATTTTTTATTGGAACACACTTATGCCCAGTCATTTACATACTGTAAGTGGCTGCTATGGTGCTACCAGGGCAAAGTCGATAGTTGCAATAGAGGCCTTATTATCTACAAATCTACATAATTTGCTATCTGTCCCTTTAAGAAAAGATTTGCTGATCCTGGTCTAAATAAAACACTCTGAACATGGGCTACATCTGTCCTGTTCACTGCTGTATTACCCAAGCGGTGTTTATGGAGTACCTCATGAATGCACTGTCCTAAACACTAGAGAGGCAGTCTTCAACAATACAGAAAATAAGATCACAATTCTCATGGTTTTCACAATCTGGCAAAGGGTTCAGGTCACATGAGAAGTAAATAAGAAAAGAGGCAAGGATGAATGCTAAGATGAAAATCAAACAGAGGTATGGAGTATGAGTGAGGGCAGCAACTTCCACTTAGGTAGTCAGCACAGGCCTCTGAGAGGACCAGACATCTGAACATGAGAGCGCCAACACTGCAGAGACCTGTGGCAGAAGCCGAGGGAGGAGCAACACCCAAGGCCTCAGGACAGGAATTAATTGGAAGACCTGATGCGTGCAAAAGAAGGCCCATGTGGCGGGAGAATACACAAGGTGGAAAAGGTAGGTAAGGAGAGAGAAATAGAGAAGGCTAAGAAAAGGTGTCTGAATTTTATCTAAGTATGATGGAAAGCCACTATAGGACTTCAAGGGAGGGAGCAGTCTGATCAGTGCACATTTTTACAGATCACTCTGGTGCTGTGAAGTGAAAACCGGGCCAGGCAAGAGCAAGGAAGGTGTTAGAAAAGTTACGGAGATTCTGGAAAGGTACATGTGAGAGACGGTGGTGGTCTGGCTTGGCCTACGCGGCAGCAGTACAGAGGAAGTGGAGAAAGTAAAGTTATGTTGTGAAGTAATAGTTGACTGGCCTTTCTGATGGTTGTGGTAGAGGTAAGGAAATGAAGGAGTTAAAAATGAACCATAGATTTTAGCTTGAACAAGTGGGACAACAGTATGAACCGCAAATATGGGAGAAACTACTAACTGTAAGACCTAATACTGTGTGCTTATTCTATGACAGTATTCACTCCATTTCACAGTTAATACTCCCAACCATCTTGAATAATAGGTACTACTGTCATGTTCATTGTATAAATAGGAAACTGAAGGTGAAGGTCAGAAAAATAGGACCAACACAGTGAAGACTTGAACCTGGGTCACCGCACTCGAAATTTCACCACATTGTATGTAATAGCCTCCTTAACAGTAATTTCGGGGAATATGAACTTCATTAGAGGCAATGGCGGTACCACTGGATTAACAGTCTCTCAGAATGACTAGTTTGAAAGATGCTACTGTTCTGCTTTATCTCTTAAACATCACCCTGTATTCTTAGAATAAAAGAAATAATTGGCATCTATGCATTTTTCAAAGCACTTTCTGCAGCATTACCCTTTGATTCCCATTTACAAAGGAGGAAACTGAAACAAGTCCAGTGATTTCCTTAAGATCATCAAGAGAGTAACAGAACCAGAACTAAAAGCCAGACGAACTGACTCTATGTAGTGATCTGGCCAAAGTGTGTCTTTAAAAATTCAGACCGTTCAGAAAAACAAACAAACAAACTAACAAAAACGTGTTTTATATCACTACCCCAAATACGGATACATATGTGAAATGGAGAAAAAGAAGTAATACAAAACTGTTCTCACCATTACTAATTTGTTAGGATTTCTTTTTCTTTTCTTTTTTTTTTTATAATTTTGATTGTAACTAGCAATTTAAACAACATTGATCCACACCTTGGTAATTAACACTACAACACATACCGCAATCACATAGTAGACTTTTTAGGAAATAAGTCTCATGGCTCACAAAAACTATCAAAACCCAAAAGGGCAAGATGGAACATATAGATGAGTTTGCTGAGTATTTGGGTTACCTGAGGACTAGTGTCTGTAAGAGTATAAATGGCAATGATTGCATGAACTACAGTTTAGAAAAATTCTTTATTATGATTATTTCCTAATCATCAATAGAATAATAATCAATCCTAATATGGAGGTCTGAAATCAAGGCATGCCTGCTAATATTTAAAATGAGAGAGGTGTACTTTTATGGAAAAAAAATTAAAAACAACAAAAAAGTGCTTCACCTTGTCTTTGCCCCAAAGGTAGTAAAGAGCTACAGAATGCCCAGATTAGCAAAATCTATTTCCTTTGGAAAGAAAGAGAGAAAGAGAGAGAGAGAGAGAGAGAGAGATGATAATGTGGCAGCCCATTAAGATATATAATGAAAGACAGCATCTTGAGGACAACGGCTTAAGATGCAAGTAATCTTTCATTTATTGGATAAGTACTACTTGTTAAATGATCAAGCTACTCAAATATCCTTTGCCAGAATGCTTAATTTCCCTTAGTAAAGGAAGAAAACTGCTCAGGAGTATCAATCTTTGATTTTCCCCCAAATGCTTAAGTTTACAAGAATAAAAGAAAAGTGCTTTAAAGTCCATGTCAATTACTCCGAACATTCATTTACCTTCCTGAATGTGGCGCTAACCTGGTGAATTTTCTCTCTCTCTCTCTCTCTCTCACACACACACACACACACACACACACACACACATATCCCTGCATCTCATTTCAGAAGGGGAAAAGCCACAAGGACACTCCACAGACAGTCTCAATATATCAAAGGACACCAGCACTTAGGCCCATACATCATCAAGTGCACAGGCATCCCTAGGTGCCCCGCAACACAGTCAAGATCCCAGGGAGGCCCATTCCCTTCCATACTCAGAACAGCATCTCCCCTCTCCTCAAATGACCTCTTGCCAACCTGGGATCCTGGTGCGTGGACTCAGGAAAGGCTGTGAGGTCTGGACCATCAGAAGCTCCCCGTCGCCCCTCCAGGTTCTCACAATAGACACCTGGTACCTCCAGACATTTCTTATGCAACAGTTCAGTGACTCCTCTAATCCCAGTTGGTTTCCAGAGAAACTGGAGGGGCACCACCAGGACACAGGGCAAAATAGGGGGTCCAAATAGTAGGTCTTTGGGGGAGGGGTGGAGGAGGAGTGGACAGGGCCAGAAAACCCAAATGCTGCCAACACACAATGGGCTGCAGAGGTCTGAGACTCTGAGCCATGTATTCTTGCTCAGGGGACCCTTTCCAGACACCTGGCTGGTCTGCACCAGCACGCCACAGACAGGGCCGCCCTGTGCACCAGGACCAAAAGCTCCAAGTGGTCGCCAGAGTCCCTGCTCCAGACTCTGACAGAGCACCCGCGGGCTGCCCCATGCCCCCGCCCGGGCCCCTACGGAGCACGCATTGGCCTGGGGACCAAGGGACCCCGCAGGGCGAAGGCCCCTGTGCCGGCCTGGGACCCTCCGCCGCAGTCCACAGGTCAGCCAGGCCAGTACCAAACCCCCAAGCCCCGGAACCTTGGCGGAAGTGCGGTGCGGGCGCAGGGACCTCCACCCACCCCACCCACCAGAAAAAACCTCGCAGTGGCCACACCTCAGCCTCCAGGTGGGAGGCCCAGCGCCCCAGCCCCTGCGCCTACTTTCCTCAGCACGGGTTGCAGAGGCCGGCGGAAGCCGCGGGCCCTGACGACTTGGAGGGGACCCTGTCTGCAGATGGTGAGCGCCAGGGGGACCTCGGGGGCACCCAGAGGCCAAACCCTCAGGGAGGGTGGGGGCCGGGGAAAGGCGAGGCCCCAGTGTCCGTCCGCGGGCCCAGATTGAAGGAGGGGCCCGGCCATCAGTCCGGCGGCAGACGGAGATGAGGAGCAAGACTGGGGGCCCCTCCGAGAGCCTTTAAGACTCTAGACTGGAAACCCGGGGACTCGGGGTGACTTGCCAGACCCGGGCGCTGGAGGGCGGGGATGGCAGAAGATCGGGGAACTCAGGCTGCAGGCCAGGAGCCGCTAGTCCAGAGCATTAAATCCCCCAGGCAGCGATCTCTAGCGCGGCGGTTGCGGCGCAGAGGGCGAGCACGTGGAGAGGGTGGGGGCGGCAGAGGCAGCGGCAGCAGGAGCAGCTCCATGTCCTCACGTTCTTGGTGCCCAGGCCTCCTGAGGTCCCAAACTCGCCTGTCAGAGAAGAGGAGGGCCCTGGCTGCTCCCCTAAAGTGTCCTGCTGGGGGGACATCGCTTGCATGAAGAAGACTTTCCCGCAAATCCCAGCCCAGGAAGAGGCCGCACAGTCATGTCCGGGGGAAGCTGGCCAAACAGGCGAGGAAGCGCGGGTCTAGGCGGCTGTCGCGCTCAGGCTGGGAGCCGGGTTCCGGGTGCTACCGGCATGCCTCCCATCGGGGCCATGCACCGCCGCTGTGCTTGGCACCACGGGCTGCAGGTCCTGGCTGCTTCCTCCAACTGGGGCGCAGCCAGGCTGGGTGTCTTTCTCTGCTTGCAGAGATCTGCTGGGGGACAGGCAACCGACGGACCTTGCTAGCCTGCGACTCAGGGGCCCGTGTCATGAATGGGAACCTCTAGGGCACCAACGCGCGCCTCTCCCGCTGACCAGCCCAAGAGCACCTGGCTGAGTCCCTGCCCGCCCTCCCCAAAAAACCCCCACAACCCGGACCCCGGGCCCCCACTCAGGAGGTCTTAGGTTGGAGCTGCGCATGGCAGGGTGCCAGGGCTGTGCAAATTGGGAAGCCCCAGGCATCACCTGGCCTCCTGAGCAATCCTGAACATTTGTGTAGCCCTCCTGGACTTCTGCAGCTGCAGGTCAGCAGCCTCTGCACCATTTGCCCCAGTGGTTTCAGCTGTCTGAGGCTGCAAAGACAAGGGCATTCCAATCCTCAAAGTGCAACTAGGGAAAATGCAGGCAAGAAGGACTCTGAAATATGGCTTAGCCATTGAGAAGGCTATGATATGTGGGAGTGTTTATCGGATATCTGCGCTGAGAGCATGACTTCAATACAGCCCTAATAGTGGGTGTTTTTGTTGTTGTTGTTTGTTTGTTTTTGCCAGAGAGTAACCAGGAAGGGGATTTGGAACCAAACCAGATTGAGTTGAGTGATGTACTTTGCAGAACTGACTGATGGGTGCAGATGATTCCATAGGTGGCCTTCCCCCTTGGAGTCAGGTCTACATGAAGGGTAGATGAGTGACAAAGGACACACCACTCCATGATACTATGTTGTTGAAGGACTTTTGTTTGTTTTGTGATTTTTTTTTTAATTGAGGTTCCTGTGGGGTTCGGCTGTTATCAAGACAAGCTGTAGAAGAATAGGGCTCTGGCAGACTCTGTTCCCAGCAAGAGATGCTATCCAACACACACACACACACACAAACACACACATACACACATACACACATTTACATACAACCCCCACCCCCAGTCACTGGCCATGTTTCTTGTGGAAGTAATGGGTAGAAAATGTTCCAGCCCATTTTAAGCCTTGTTCACACATTGTTCAAAACAAACTTACACAGGCTGTAAAAATCTTGGTTTATGTAATGTTTATTATATATAATATATATATTATATATATATAATATTTATATATATTATAATATATAATATATAATATATATATAATATATAAATATATATATATTATATATATAATATATAAATATATATAATATAATATATATATTTATATATTATATATATAATATATATTATATATAATATATAATATATTTAATATATATTTATAAAATATAAAATATATTATATATAAATATATATAAACATATTTATAAATTATTCCAATATATATGTATGTATATGTGTTCAGATGCAATTTTTCAGGGGTAGCTGTCTTTCTGCAGCTTAGACCCAAGTGTACTGAGAGGACTTTGCACCCACTACAGAGTTTATCAAAGATTGTATACTGCAGATGGCTTTGCAGTTCCTTTCATCAGGGCTGAAATCATGCTATTATGTTTCCTATCATGAATGGACAATCCCAGGTTCCTTACACTGGTTCATTTTTAAAATTTAATTTATACTCATCTCTTTTTAATATTTCATGTGATTAACTTATTATCTTTAATGTTTATTATCTGCCTGTCTTCCAGCGGTCAGAAATATTTTTATTATTGTTGTTTAGAGAAGTGCCAGGCACAATAAATGTTTCTTGATTAAATGAACGAATGAGACACAAAAAGAATATGGGATCGGTTCCAGAAGGACCAACCCTGGATGGTTATTTTGTGCTGAGAGTCTCACGGATTATCAGCTGTTTCTCTTTGAGATGGTACATCATGCTCTAATCACATGTGGAAAACTCACTTTCACTTTAGAGTTTGTAAGTGCTTTTATTTCAAATTCCATTAGTTTTGATTTGCATAAAATCCATCCCACCCCTCTCCTGTAAGGAGCTTTGAGGGAGAACTCACTTCCTAAGGAACATTGTGTTTGCTCAGATTAATATTATCACCAGAGTAGTATTGGAAAGAACACAAATAAGATCACAGTCACTCCTGGACTTAAAATCTTCCTTGGCTCCTATGTCTATGGGATAAATATCAAATGCTACAGTGTGATAGACAAGACTCTCTACAATCTGATACCTCACTCCCACTCCCTTGTGTTATCATCTGCTCTACTTCAACTCTAGCCCTGTTCTCCCTCACACTGAACTATGTGCACTTCCAGGAATGGCTTGATCTAGCCCATGGTCATGGCTTTGAACCTGCTGTTCTTGTTGCCTAGGAAGTTTCCCTTCTATATATTTCAACCTGTTGTTTTACATGGATTCCTCTAGGGCCTGCTGCATAGCAAATACCTGGTATGCATTTGTTGACGAAAGAAATCTTTAAGGCTCATATCTATAAGTACCTCAAGAAACTCTTTCTGTCTTTCTTTTTACCTAGCTTCCACCACACACCAACCACACACACAAGGTTAAGTGCACCTTCTGTTTTAGTAACAAAATTTATTGAGTCGCTTTATGCCAGGTACTAATCTAAGCATTTTACCCATTTTAATTCATTTAAATCTTAACTACAAGCTAGAGTCCCTTACACCCCATTTTAACCATGGGAAAACCCAAGTCACAATGATGATAGATAACTTGTTCCAACAGCTGGTAAGTAGTGAAGCCAAAGTTGGAACCTGGTAGTCTGTTCCAGAATCAGTGCTCTTAACCCCTTGTCCATCCTGCCTCTCCTGTGTGCTTCCTTCTCCTTACAGCACACATTACACTAGGCTGTTACCATCTGGTTGACTTGACTTTAAGCTCCTTGAAATTAAAGGTTATATTTTGTCTTCTCTCTCTCTCTCTCTCTCTCCCTCCCTCCCTCCCTATTTTATGACAAGCACAGAGTTAGACTCTCAATGATCCACCCCCAATGACTTAGCTTTGAATGAATGAGTGAAGTAGTAAAAATAACTATTTTCATTCTCTATACAGGTTAATGAAGATGCTCTGATGTGGGAGAATTATTGGTAGACTATCCTCTCATTCCTTAGAAAGTGAAAGCATTTTCCCTGCACTGGGAATCTTAGCTTGTAGAAAATGTGAAGCCAGAAAGCAATACTGATAACAAAGGCAATTGGAGGCGTGTGATGACCACGTCTGACACAAGCAGGATGCATCCAGAATATTTTGAAATAAACTGTAAAGTAAAGTACTAAAAATAGCGGAGATTAACAGCTGGGAAACACCAACACCAGACCTTTAATAGGAACTCCTCTAAGAATGAAACCAAAATGTTTGGCCAACCATCCAAACATGATTAGAAGTCTGGAACTTTCTGCCCCATCCCCCATCCTCCAAGGAAGAAAGAAGAGCTGGAGTTTAAGTTAATAAATCAATCATAACTATGTGAAAAGCCTCCATGAAAGTACCTAAACTAAGAACTTCTAGGTTGGAGACTACATTCACATGCTGGGATGTTGGCTCACCCCAACATCAAGGGGGACAGAAGTCCCTGTGCTTGAGATGCTCCCAGACCTTGCCCTACTACCTCTTTATCTTGCTGTTCATCTGTATCTTTTTTCATATCCTTTATAATAAAACAATGGACATAAGTCTTTCCCTGAGTTCTTGGAGTCTTTACAGCAAATTATGGTACATAAGGAGGGTGTTGTAGAACTCCCAATTCATAAGTGGTTGATCAGAAGTATAGGCAACAACCTAAACCTTGTGACCGGCGTCTGGTGTCATGGGACATCTTGTAGAACTGAGCCCTTAACTTCTGGGGTCTACAGCTAGTTAGTAGAGTCTCCAGCTAGTTAGCCTCATAATTGAATTGCAAGAAAAAGAATTAGTATCCAGAGAGTTGAAGAATTAGTTGGTTTGGGGGAGGGAAACTTACACATGCAGTGTCAGAGTGCTATGAGTGAAGGAAAATGATTTTTCCTTTAGGTAGATAGACGTTCCCAAGGATTTATAAGTAGGAAGAAGGGGCAATGCTTGTCTGATTGCATCTTCCTTCTCTAAGAATTACAAAGCAATCCACAATAAGAAAGTTATCAAAGGTCACACAGTTAATCAGTGGTTAAGAAAAGACTTGAAAGTAAATCTGATTGCGGAATTCAAGTGCTAAGTATTGTACCTTGACTCAGGAAGGCAACTGTTTGTCTTACAGAAATCCGATCAACTGAATATTCATCTCCTTCATATTTTTGCTCTACTGCTTGGCATATTGTTTTGTGATTGACTTACTTATCATGTGTCTTTTATTTTTATAAGATTGTATTTATTATTTGACAGAGAGAGAGAGAGAGATCACAAGTAGGCAGAGAGGCAGGCAGGGGTGGGGGGAGCAGGCTCCCCTCGGAGTAGAAAGCCCTATGTGGGGTCCATCCAAGGACCCTTAGATCATGGCCTCAGCCTAAGGCAGAGGCTTAATCCACTGAGCCACCATGGTGCCCCTATCTTGTGTTTTTTAAAGTAGATCTCAGTGCCCTCTAGGGCAAGCAATGTGCCTGTCAGAGTCCATTATTTGGCAAATGAAGTCAAGATAGGGAGGGACAGGGGGAGGGTATATGGAAAGGAATAAAGAAATCTGGGTAAGAAGAGAAAGAGATGAGGATGCCTGAGTGGCTTAGTCAGTTGAGTGACTGCCTTCTCCTTGATCATGGAGTCCCAAGATTCCCATCTGGTTCTCTGCTCAGTGGGGAGTCTGCTTCTCTCTTTGGCCCTCCCCCTTCTGGTGCTCTCTCTCATTCTCTCTTAGGTAGATGAATGGAGTCAAAAATTTAAAAAAAAAGAGGTGAAGATGGATAATGTATACAAAAAAATACCTGGTCCTGATTCTGCCATATATACTGGCTTGTACCTGGGGAGCTATAGACAATCAGGCATAAAACCTCCATGTGCCCTTGTTCAGTTTCCGTGGGAAATGTCTTCAAATAATACAAATATGATTTATAAACAAATTGTTTAAAAGTTGTTGAGGCTAATAAGTGATGAGTAAAATCTACTTATATCTCTCTTCCCTGAGTTCACCAGAGTGACTGTGCAAAGTCAGATATCCACTAGAACTCCAAAGCATTAGAAAAACACAGAATAAGGTGGTTTCCATCTTTAAAGATTGGTCAACCTCCAAGGGATGAGTTTGGCAAACCTCAGGTTGCAGGAATGGGGATGATTCTTCTTTGCTTAACTAATACCTAATGCCTAATACCATCAAACCTTATCTGAATAATCAATTATTTTAAAGAACAACAAAAGGAATATTGTTTTATGACATAAAAATTCTATAACTATTAAAAAAATCAGCTTCGGAGGAGGAGTCAAGATGGCGGAGAAGTAGCAGGCTGAGACTACATCAGGTAGCAGGAGATCAGCTCGATAGCTTATCTAAACATTGCAAACACCTACAAATCCAGTGGGAGAGCGAAGAGAAGAAGAACAGGAACTCTAGAAACAGAAAATCAACCACTTTCTGAAAGGTAGGACTGGCGGAGAAGTGAATCTAAAACGACGGGAAGATAGACCGCGGGGGGAGGGGCCGGCTCCCGGCAAGCGGCGGAGGAAGAGAGCACAAAATCAGGACTTTTAAAAGTCTGTTCCACTGAGGGACATTGCTCCAGGGGCTAAACCGGGGTGAAGCCCACGCGGGGTCAGCGTGGCCCCAGGACCCGCAGGGTCACAGAAGGATCGGGGGTGTCGGAGTGTCGGAGAGCTCGCAGGTATTTGAACGGAGAAGCCAGCTGCAGAGACAGAGCCGAGGACTGAACTCTCAGCTCTGGGTTACCTTGAACTGGTCGCGGGCTGGGTGAGCTCGGAGCGCAGCTAGAGGCTGGGGATACGGGAGTGATTGGGTGCTGTCCTCTGGGGGTGCACTGAGGAGTGGGGCCCCAAGCTCTCGGCTCCTCTGGGCCGGAGACTGGGAGGCCACCATTTTCATTCCCGTCCTCCGGAACTCTACGGAAAGCGTTCAGGGAACAGAAGCTCCCAAAAGCGAACCCGAGCCGATTACTTAGTCCGGCCGCCGGTAAGGGCGGTGCAATCCCGCCTCGGGCAAAGACACTTCAGAGTCACTACAACAGGCCTCTCCCCCAGAAGATCAACAAAATATCCAGCCAGGACGAAGTTCATCTATCAAGGAGAAAGCAGATTCAATTCCTAAGACAGCAGAGCAATTCCAGAGGAGGAGAAAGCAAAGCACGGAAGTCATGGCTTTCTCCCCATTATTCTTTAGTCTTGCGGCTACTTCAATTTTTTTTTTCTTTTTTAATTTTTTTTTTTCTTTTTTCAATTTTTTTTTCTTTTTTCTTTTTTCGTCTTCTGCTAAATTTTTTAAAACTTTTACCCTTTTCTTTTTTAACATTTTTGACTAGTTCATCTAAATATATATATTTTTTCTTTCTTTTTTATATTTTTTATTTGTTTTATTTTTTAAATTTTTTTCTTTTTTCTTTTTTTTTTCCAGAACCTGTTTTTATCCCCTTTATCCCCCCCACAATTTGGGGTCTCTTCTGATTTGGTTATAGCGCATTTTTCCGGGGTCTTTGCCACCCTTTTAGTAGTTTGTTTGCTCCTTCATATCCTCTTATCTGGACAAAATGACAAGGCGGAAAAAATCACCACAAACAAAAGAACAAGAGACAGTACCGAAGGCTAGGGACCTAATCAACACAGACATGGGTAATATGTCAGATCAAGAGTTCAGAATGACGATTCTGAACATTCTAGCCGGGCTCGAAAAAGGCATGGAAGATATTAGAGAAACCCTCTCTGGAGATATTAAAGCCCTTTCTGGAGAAATTAAAGAACTAAAATCTAACCAAGTTGAAATCAAAAAAGCTATTAATGAGGTGCAATCAAAAATGGAGGCTCTCACTGCTAGGATCAATGAGGCAGAAGAAAGAATTAGTGATATAGAAGACCAAATGACAGAGAATAAGGAAGCCGAGCAAAAGAGGGACAAACAGCTACTGGACCATGAGGGGAGAATTCGAGAGATAAGGGACACCATAAGACGAAACAACATTAGAATAATTGGGATTCCAGAAGAAGAAGAAACAGAGAGGGGAGCAGAAGGTCTATTGGAGAGAATCATTGGAGAGAATTTCCCTAATATGGCAAAGGGAACAAGCATCAAAATCCAGGAGATGCAGAGAACCCCCCTCAAAGTCAACAAGAATAGGTCCACACCCCATCACTTAATAGTAAAATTTACAAGTCTTAGTGACAAAGAGAAAATCCTGAAAGCAGCCCGAGAAAAGAAGTCTGTAACATACAATGGTAAAAATATTAGATTGGCGGCAGACTTATCCACAGAAACCTGGCAGGCCAGAAAGAGCTGGCATGATATATTCAGAGCACTCAACGAGAAAAACATGCAGCCAAGAATACTCTATCCAGCTAGGCTATCATTGAAAATAGAAGGAGAGATAAAAAGCTTCCAGGACAAACAAAATCTGAAAGAATTTGCAAACACCAAACCAGCTCTACAGGAAATATTGAAAGGGGTCCTCTAAGCAAAGAGAGAGCCTAAAAGTAGTAGATCAGAAAGGTACAGAGACAATATACAGTAACAGTCACCTTACAGGCTAATAATGGCACTAAATTCATATCTCTCAATAGTTACCCTGAATGTTAATGGGCTAAATGCCCCAATCAAAAGACACAGGGTATCAGAATGGATAAAAAAACAAAACCCATCAGTATGTTGCCTACAAGAAACTCATTTTAGACGCGAAGACACCTCCAGATTTAAAGTGAGGGGGGTGGAAAACAATTTACCATGCTAATGGGCATCAGAAGAAAGCTGGGGTGCCAATCTTTATATCAGATCAATTAGATTTTAAGCCAAAGACTATAATAAGAGATGAGGAAGGACACTATATCCTACTCAAAGGGTCTGTCCAACAAGAAGATCTAACAATTTTAAATATCTATGCCCCTCACGTGGGAGCAGCCAACTATATCAACCAATTAATAACAAAATCAAAGAAACACATCAATAATAATACAATAATAGTAGGGGACTTGAACACTCCCCTCACTGAAATGGACAGATCATCCAAGCAAAAGATCAACAAGGAAATAAAGGCCTTAAATGACACACTGGACCAGATGGACATCACAGATATATTCAGAACATTTCATTCCAAAGGAACAGAATACACATTCTTCTCTAGTGCACATGGAACCTTCTCCAGAATAGATCACATCCTGGGTCACAAATCAGGTCTCAACTGGTATCAAAAGATTAGGATCCTTCCCTGCATATTTTCAGACCACAATGCTCTGAAGCTAGAACTCAATCACAAGAGGAAAGCTGGAAAGAACCCAAATACATGGAGACTAAACAGCATCCTTCTAAAGAATGAATGGGTTAACCAGGAAATTAAAGAAGAATTGAAAAAATTCAGGGAAACAAATGATAATGAAAACACAACAGTTCAAAATCTGTGGGACACAGCAAAGGCAGTCCTGAGAGGAAAATATATAGCGGTACAAGCCTTTCTCAAGAAACAAGAAAGGTCTCAAGTACACAACCTAACACTACACGTAAAGGAGCTGGAGAAAGAACAAGAAAGAAACCCTAAACCCAGCAGGAGAAAAGAAATCATAAAGATCAGAGCAGAAATCAATGAAATAGAAACCAAAAAAAAATAGATAAAATCAATGAAACTAGGAGCTGGTTCTTTGAAAGAATCAATAAGATTGATAAACCCCTGGCCAGACTCATCAAAAAGAAAAGAGAAGGGACACAAGTAAATAAAATCATGAATGAAAGAGGAGAGATCACAACTAACACCAAAGAAATACAGACAATTAGAAGAACATACTATGAGCAACTCTACGCCAACAAATTTGACAATCTGGAAGAAATGGATGCATTCCTAGAGACATAGAAACTACCACAACTGAACCAGGAAAAATAGAAAACCTGAACAGGCCCATAACCAGTAAGGAGATTGAAACAGTCATCAAAAATCTCCAAACAAACAAAAGCCCAGGGCCAGACGGCTTCCCAGGGGAATTCTACCAAACATTAAAAGAAGAACTCATTCCTATTCTCCTGAAACTGTTCCAAAAAATAGAAATGGAAGGAAAACTTCCAAACTCATTTTATGAGGCCAGCATCACCTTGATCCCAAAACCAGACAAGGATCCCACCAAAAAAGAGAACTACAGACCAATATCCTTGATGAACACAGACGCAAAAATTCTCGCCAAAATACTAGCCAATAGGATTCAACAGTACATTAAAAGGATTATTCACAATGATCAACTGGGATTTATTCCAGGGCTACAGGGTTGGTTCAACATCCACAAATCAATCAATGTGATAGAACACATTAATAAAAGAAAGAACAAGAACCATATGATACTCTCAGTAGATGCTGAAAAAGCATTTGACAAAGTACAGCATCCCTTCCTGATCAAAACTCTTCAAAGTGTAGGGATAGAGGGCACATACCTCAATATTATCAAAGCCATCTATGAAAAACCCACTGCAAATATCATTCTCAATGGAGAAAAACTGAAAGCTTTTCCGTTAAGGTCAGGAACACGGCAGGGATGTCCATTATCACCACTGCTATTCAACATAGTACTAGAAGTCCTAGCCTCAGCAATCAGACAACAAAAAGAAATTAAAGGCATCCAAATTGGTAAAGAAGAAGTCAAACTATCACTCTTCGCAGATGATATGATACTATATGTGGAAAACCCAAAAGACTCCACTCCAAAACTGCTAGAACTTGTACAGGAATTCAGTAAAGTGTCAGGATATAAAATCAATGCACAGAAATCAGTTGCATTTCTGTACACCAACAACAAGACTGAAGAAAGAGAAATTAAGGAGTCAATCCCATTCACAATTGTACCCAAAACTATAAGATACCTAGGAATAAACCTAACCAAAGAGACTAAGAATCTATACACAGAAAATTATAAAGTACTCATGAAAGAAATTGAGGAAGACACAAAAAAATGGAAAAATGTTCCATGCTCCTGGATTGGAAGAATAAATATTGTGAAAATGTCTATGCTACCTAAAGCAATCTACACATTTAATGCAATCCCTATCAAAATACCATCCATTTTTTTCAAAGAAATGGAACAAATAATCCTAAAATTTATATGGAACCAGAAAAGACCTCGAATAGCCAAAGGAATATTGAAGAACAAAGCCAAATTTGGTGGCATCACAATTCCGGACTTCAAGCTCTATTACAAAGCTGTCATCATCAAGACAGCATGATACTGGCACAAAAACAGACACATAGATCAGTGGAACAGAATAGAGAGCCCAGAAATCGACCCTCAACTCTATGGTCAACTAATCTTCGACAAAGCAGGAAAGAAAGTCCAATGGAAAAAAGACAGCCTCTTCAATAAATGGTGCTGGGAAAATTGGACAGCCACATGCAGAAAAATGAAATTGGACCACTTCCTTACACCACACACGAAAATAGACTCCAAATGGATGAAGGACCTCAATGTGAGGAAGGAATCCATCCAAATCCTTGAGGAGAATGCAGGCAGCAACCTCCTCGACCTCAGCCGTAGCAACATCTTCCTAGGAACAACGGCAAAGGCAAGGGAAGCAAGGGCAAAAATGAACTATTGGGATTTCATCAAGATCCAAAGCTTTTGCACAGCAAAGGAAACAGTTAACAAAACCAAAAGACAACTGACAGAATGGGAGAAGATATTTGCAAACGACATATCAGATAAAGGGCTAGTATCCAATATCTATAAGGAACTTAGCAAACTCAACACCCAAAGAACAAACAATCCAATCAAGAAATGGGCAGAGGACATGAACAGACATTTCTGCAAAGAAGACATCCAGATGGCCAACAGACACATGAAAAAGTGCTCCACGTCTCTC
This sequence comes from Meles meles, assembly GCF_922984935.1. NCBI lineage: Eukaryota > Metazoa > Chordata > Mammalia > Carnivora > Mustelidae > Meles > Meles meles. The sequence goes on along the minus strand of NW_025721166.1, from coordinate 447,184 downwards.
GGCATCAGGGAAATACAAATCAAAACCACAATGAGATATCACCTCACACCAGTCAGAATGGCTAAAATGAACAAGTCAGGAAATGACAGATGCTGGCGAGGATGCGGAGAAAGGGGAACCCTCCTCCACTGTTGGTGGGAATGCAAGCTGGTACAACCACTCTGGAAAACAGCATGGAGGTTCCTCAAAATGTTGAAAATAGAACTACCCTATGACCCAGCAATTGCACTACTGGGTATTTACCCTAAAGATACAAACATAGTGATCCGAAGGGGCACGTGTACCCGAATGTTTATAGCAGCAATGTCTACAATAGCCAGACTATGGAAAGAACCTAGATGTCCATCAACAGATGAATGGATAAAGAAGAGGTGGTATATATACACAATGGAATACTATGCAGCCATCAAAAGAAATGAAATCTTGCCATTTGCGACGACGTGGATGGAACTAGAGCGTATCATGCTTAGTGAAATAAGTCAATCGGAGAAAGACAACTATCATATGATCTCCCTGATATGAGGACATGGAGAAGCAACATGGGGGGGTAGGGTGATAGGAGAAGAATAAATGAAACCAGATGGGATTGGGAGGGAGACAAACCATAAATGACTCTTAATCTCACAAAACAAACTGGGGGTTGCTGGGGGGAGGTGGGATTGGGAGAGGGGGAGCGGGCTATGGACATTGGGGAGGGGAGGCGAACCATAAGAGACTATGGACTCTGAAAAAACAACCTGAGGGTTTTGAAGGGTCAGGGGGAGGTTGGGGCAACCTGAGGGTTTTGAAGGGTCAGGGGTGGGAGGTTGGGGGAACAGGTGGTGGGTAATGGGGAGGGCACATTTTGCATGGAGCACTGGGTGTTGTGCAAAAAGAATGAATACTGTTACGCTGAAAAAAAATAAATAAAATGGAAAAAAAATCAGCTTCATCATCCCAAGTGTCCACTGATGAATGAATGGTTGAAGAAAATTTAGTGCATACACACACACACACACAGTGGACTATAAGTCAGCCATAAAAAGAGAATGAGGGGCACCTGGGCAGCTCATACAGTTAAGCATCTGACTCTCAATATCAGCTCAGGGCATGATTTCAGGGTCCTAGCATCAAGCCCTGTGCTGGGCTCCTTGCTCAGCAAGAAGTCTGGTGGAGATTACCGCCTCCATCTCCTTCTGACCCTCCCTGCTGTGCTCACTCAATCTCTCTGTCTCTCTCACTCTCTCTAAAACAAATAAACCTTGGGCACCTAGGTGGCTCAGTGGGTTAAAGCCTCTCCCTTCAGCTCAGGTCATGATCTCAGGGTTCTGGGATGGAGCCCCACATCAGGCTCTCTGCTCAGCAGGGAGCCTACTTCCCTTCCTCTCTCTCTGCCTGCCTCTGCCTACTTGTGATCTCTGTCAAATAAATAAATAAAATCTTAAAAAAATTTAAAATAAATAAATAAAATAAAATAATCCTTTAAAAAATGAGATCTTGCCATTGTGATGATGTGGAAGGACCTAGAAGTTATTATGCTAAGTGAAATAAGGCAGAGTAAGACAAATCACTTGATATAAGCAAATGTACCAAAAAAAAAAAAAAAACCCACAGAAACAGACCTATAAATACAGAGAACAAAGTGATTGAACCAGGGAAGGGGAGTAGTGGCATGGACAAAAAGGGTGAAGGAAGTGGGAGATACAGGCTTCCAGTTACAGAATGAGTAAGTCACTGGGATGAAAGATAAACACAGAGCATAGTCAGTGGTACTATAACAGCATTGTATGGTGACAGATGGCAGCTAGCCTTGTGGTGGACATAGCATCACAATTAGAGTGTTCGAATCATAATATCGTATGCCTAAAACAAAGGCAACACTGTGTGTCTACTATACTTCAATTAAAACATTAGCTTCGGTCAAGATGGCGGGGAAGTAGGAGGAGGCACCGTTTCAACCTGTACTCTAAAGTGAGCTGATTACCTACCAAAGAACTCCGACTACCCATGAAATCAGTCTGAGATCAGAATTATAAACGTCTGGATCTCTACAGGAGCAGAAGACGCCAGGTAAAGCAGACTGGAAGCTTTGGACTGATATTGGAAGATAAAAAAAGAGAGGGAGGGAGCTACCAGAGGTGACCAATTGGAAAGTAATACCCCAACACAAGAGAGCTCTGCGTCTGGGGACCAGCATTAACTTGGAGTCTGGTTGAAAGCACCCAAAAAACAAAGAGCAAATGATCGCGTGGGGGTAATAGTGGGAACCTGGGCGGTTAGGGTCAGGGACCTAAGTCCCAGGACCTAGGAGAGCCTCCCCTGGCGCTGAGCCAGAGAGAGTGTGGCGGAGAAATCAGGTCTCCATCCCTGAGCCCCCAGTGCACCTGAACGCCAGTGCTCCGGAGAACAAGTGGGGTCTGGCTCCCGTGAGGGGCTGGGAGCCTGGACAGATGGCAATCCTGAAACGCGCACCTCCCACACCCTCCCTTGGGATAGGTGCTCATAGGCGCTAGCCTGGAGCTCTGGCATCCAGAAAAAACAGACATTCCCAGCCCGGGACAGCGGGAAAATCTCAGTATGTGATCTCTGCTCAGAACCTCTCTGGCGGCCTGGAGCTGCCTACACAGCCACCGCTGCCCTGGTTTTGGGTACAACAAGGAGCTCCTGCATCCCCAGGGACAGTGACTCAGAACTGACTCTGCCAGCAGCTTTTGCAAAACATTCTGAGGCTTCTCTCTGAGAGGGAGGTCGGGGTGCAGCTTGCTGTCCTCTAAACCTCCAAAAACCATCAAAAGCTATCAAGGTGAGAGAAAGCAGATGAAAGAACATAAAAACCCCCAGAGAACAAAAGGCTGAAAAAAAAACAGTTTCCTCAGAGCTCACCCCCTTGAGGGGAGCAGGAGGACCTAACTCAGGGAACATCATTGTCTGAAAACCCATGTGGCAAGCCCCTCCCCCAAAAAACCAGCCAGGAAGGAAGAAAAAAAAAAAAGACTACAAGAGAACAACCACCACTACTTCATAAATACAACTTTTGTTTTTAACTCTTTACCAATATTCTGGTTCTTTTTTTTTTTTTATACATACAGAAAATTTTCTTACCTATTTACCACCACACTGAGATGTCCAGTACATCAAATTCTTTAATAACCTTCTAACCTGAAATTTTTGATACATACACCCATGTTCCTACCTTTAATTGTGGATTTGTTCTGCCAGTCTTTTGGTCATTTTCTGAATATTTACACTGAGATGAGTGTTATCTAGTTTTCTCCAGGGGACAAGGTGACCTTAGGGTCCTCACTGCACCATCTTCCCCCAAGGTACTTTTTTACTAGTTACTTCTTTAAAGTGCTCACTATGGCAACTGCCTGACCTCCACTAGATGTATAGATGTATGGATATTTTTGTTCATTCGTGATTCTGTTCCATTGTTCTAAAGCTCTGTCTTTATGCCACTACCACAAAGTCAGACATCATGATTTTGTTGTAAATGAGGAAATGTAAGTCCACTAAATTTGGTCTCTCTCTTTTTCTTTTTTTTTTTTTTAAGACTGTTTAGGCTAAGTTCATCTTTGATCTCCTGGTTGATCCAAACATTCTTAAGCAAGGTGGTCTTTAGCTTCCAGATGTTTGAGTTCCTTCTGAACTTTTCCTTGTGATTGAGTTCCAGTTTCAAAGCATTGTAATCTGAGAATATGCAGGGAATAATGTCAGTCTTTTGGTATTGTTTGAGTCCTGCTTTGTGACCCAGTATGTGGTCTATTCTGGAGAAGGTTCCATGTGCACTTGAGAAGAATGAGTATTCTGTTGTTTTAGGGTGGAATGTTCTATATATGTCTATGAGGTCCATCTGGCCCAATGTTTCATTCAATGTACTTATTTATTAATTTTCTCCTTCGATGATCTGTCTATTACTGAGAGAGGCATATTAAGATCTCCTACTATCAATGTATTCATATCAATTTGACACTTTATCTTGATTAATAATTTTCTTATGTAATTGGCTGCTCCCATATTGGGGGTGTAGATATTTACAATTGTTAATTGTAAAAGATGTCAAATCATCTTGGTGGATAGTCACTTTAAGAATTATGTAGTGTCCTTTTGTATCTCTGACTACGGTCTTTAGTTTAAAGTCAAATTTATCTGATATTAGAATTACTACCCTGGCCTTCTTTTGAGGCCCATTGGCATGAAAGATGCTTCTCCATCCCTTCACTTTCAGTCTGGATGTATCCTTAGGTTCAAAATGGGTCACTTCTAGGCAATATATGGATGGGTCCTGTCGTTTTATCCAATCTGCAACCCTGTGTCATTTTATGGGCACATTTAGGCCATTCACATTGAGAGTGATTATTGATAGATACGTTTTGATTGACATCGTGTTACCTTTGAAGTCTTTCTGTCTGTAGATTGTTTCTATATTTCTGTTCAATGATATTCCTAGGATTTTTTCTCTTTTATAGGATCCCCCTTAGTATTTCCTGCAGTGTCAGCATGGTGGTTGCATAGTCTTTTAAGCCTTGCCGTTCTTGGAAACTCTTTCTCTCTCCATCCATTTTGAATGTCAGTCTTGCTGGATTAAGTATTCTTGGCTGCATGTTCTTCTCATTTAGTACTCTGAATATATTTTGCCAGCCCTTCCTGGCTTGCCAGGTCTCTGTGGACAGGTCTGACATTATTCTAATGGGCTTTCCTCTGTATGTCAGGAGCTTCTTTGTCCTAGCTGCTTTTAAGAGGGTCTTTCTAGAATCATAATTACTCATTTTAATTATAAGGTGTCACGAGGACTTTCGAGAATCTAAAACCTTGGGGGGGAACCTGTCTGCCTCTAGTACATGAATGTTCCAATAATTCTGACATTGGAACGTTTCATGGCATCATTTATTTCCATGATTCTGTTTCTCTGGCTTCTGAGCTGTTTTTTCCAGGCTTCCTCCTGATCCTTTCTCTCTATCTGTTTGTCCTCCAGATCACTAATTCTATCTTCTATCCCAGTTTCCCTAGCTTTTAGAGAATTTATATTAGATTGGAATTCATTGAGAGCATTTTGAACATCATCCCTGGTGGCTTTCAGTTCTGCCCTAACATTGTGAACATCATCCCTGGTGGCTTTCAGTTCTGCCCTAATCAATTCCGTTTGGTCATCCATGGCTTTCTCCAACCTAGCTATTGCCTGGATAACTGTTAGCCTGAATTCCTTTACTGACATATTGTCTATGTCGATAGCCATTAGCTCTGTTGCATAAGGTCCATCCTCTGTATTTTTCTTCTGTTGGGCATTCCTCCTCCTAGTCATTTTGGTAAGAGATGAATGAACAGATGCAGCTAGATGTATTGATTGTGGTGCAGTCAAGGTGCACCCTGGAACCTTCTGTGCAATCAGGGTTCCCCACCCAAATGAGAGAAAAAAGAAAAGAAAAAGAAATACAGCAGAAGAAAAAAAAAGAAAAGAAAAAAAAGGGGGAAAAAGAGAGAGAGAGAGGAAAAAAGGGAAGATAAAAGAGAAGGCTCAGCCCAAATGGGCCCCATGGTAAGATTTATGAAGTATACCAACAGAAACAGACAAACACAAAGTCTGTTAAAATTATATGACAAGAGAAAATTATATATATATATATATATATATATATATATATATATATATATATGCAAAAAAAATGAAGAAACTCATCAGAAAGAATCCCAAGTATAAGATTTATATACTATCAGGACAAACACAAATACACAGAAACACAGGTAGAAGGAAAAGTTTGGAAAGTGGTTATAAATTCTCAGTGTGCGCGAGGAAGGTTACTTTGATTCTTCCTGAATATATCTTGATGTTTTTGTTAAGGGACTCAACTTTCCTAAGATATAGGGAGATTAAAAATTGGTTTGTCTATAGGGTAGCATTGATTGGGGAAAGGGGATTACCTTGAAGTTTAACTCTATATGTATATTAGAAAATAAAAATTAAAAAAGAAACCTGACTAAACTAAGAAAAAATTTTAAAATATTAAAAAAATAGAAAAGCAAAAGAAAAACACGGGTGTATGTATCTAAAAGTTCAGTTTAGAAGGTTATTAAGGAATTTGATGTACTGGACATCTCAGTGTGATAGTAAATAGGTTAAAAATTATCTGTTTGTATATAAAAAAAAAAGAACCAGAATGTTGGTAAAGAGTTAAAATTAAAAGTTGTATTTATGAAGTAGTGGTGGTTGTTCTCTTGTAGTCTTCTTCTTCTTTTTTTTTTTTTTCTTCCGTCCTGGTTGGTTTTCTGGGGGAGGGTCCTGACACTTGTGTTTTCATACTATGATGTTCCCTGAGTTAGGTCCTCCCACCCCCCTCAAGGGGGTGGGCTCTGAGGAAACCATTTTTTTCATGCTTTTGTTCTCTAGAGGTTTTTATGTTCTTTCATCTGTTTTGTCTTGCTTTGACAGCTTTTGATGGTTTTTGGAGGTTTAGAGGAGAGCAAACTGCACCCCGACCTCCCTCTCAGAGAGAAGCCTCAGAATGCTCTGCAGAGCTGCTGGCAGAGTAGGTTCTGACTCATGGTCCCTGGGGATGCAGGATCTCCTCGTGGTAGCCAATACCAGGGCAGCGTCGGCTGTCTGGGCAGCTCCAGACTGCCAGAGAGGTTCCAAGCATCAATCGCATACTGAGATTTTCCCGCTGGCCCAGGCTAGGAATGTCTGTTTTTTCTGGATGCCAGACCTCCAGGCTAGCACCTTTGAGCACCTCTCCCAGGGGAGGATGTGGGACGCATGCATTTCAGGATTGCTGTCTGGCCAGGCTCCCAGCTCCTCATGGGAGCCGGACTCCAGGCCTTCACGGACATGGAGCTGGTTGCTCAGGCCAGCTGGCAGGTCAGGGACAAAGACCTGGTTTCTCTGCTGCACTCTCTCTGGCTCAGCGCCAGGGGAGGTTGTCCTGGGTCCAGGGACTTAAGCCCCTGTTCCTAACCGCCCAGAATCCCACTATTTCCCCCCACGGTCCTTTGCTCTTTCTTTCTTTCTTTCTTTCTTTCTTTCTTTCTTTCTTTCTTTCTTTCTTTCTTTATTTTTTGTGCTTTCACCCAGGCTCCAAGTTAATGCTGGTCCCCAGATGCAGGGCACACTCGTATTGGGGTATTACTTTCCAATCGGTCACCTCTGGTGGCCCCCTCCCCCTTTTGTTTATCTTCCGATATCAGTCCAACGTTCCCACTCTGCTTTACCTGCCACTGGTGTCTTCTGCTCCTGTAGAGATCCAGACGTCTATTCTGATCTCAGGCTGATTTTGTGGGTGATCAGAGTTATTTGGTTGATAATCAGCTCACTTTAGGGTACAGGTTGAAACGGCGCCTCCTCCTACTTCCCTGCCATCTTGACTCCACCCAATGCTTTTCTGTTATTAATTGCTATTTTAATTCTCCTGTTATTGGATAACATACTCTGTATGATTTCTTCAAATTACTAGGATTCTGAATATGTAGATCAATCAGGGTAGAACTCATATTTTAATCATTCGGAGTCTTCCAACTCAACATGAACAAAATGGATGTCTCATTTATTTAGGTCTTCTTTATTTTTCCTCAGCGGTGTTTTATCTTTTTTGGTGTACTCATATTTTACATATTTTATCATATTTACCCTAAGCATTTCATATTAACTGCTATTTGTAAACAGAGTTTTTTTTTTTTTAAGAGTTTGTTGGTTGTATGCAGAAATACAGCTGGTTGTTGTTCTTTGTATGTTTTGTATCCTGTACCTTTGAAAAACTCACTTATTACTGTTATTAGATTTTTTTTTTTGCTTGTTGTATTGAACTTTCCACATAGATGATCATTTGTCTATAAACAAGGGTAGTTCTACTTCTTCGTTCCAATCTAGATTCCCTTTATTTCCCATTTTGTCCTGATTTCTCTGGCTGAAGTCTAAATATATTGTGGAAAAGAAGTGGTGATGATAAACATCATTCTCCTACACTTGCTATTAAGAGGACAGGGGAATTTCCCTTCTATTCCTCGCCTGCTGAATTTATCACGAATACTGAATTTTGTCAATTTTTCTATTGTCAATTGAAATAACCATATGATTTTTTTTATTATCAATTTGTTAATATGTAAATTCTGTTCATTGGTTTTAGAATGTTAAAGCAACCTGGATTCTTGAGATCAACCCCACTCTGTCATGATGTAACATCCTTTTTCATGTATTGTTGAATTCAATTTGCCAAAGAGTATTTTTAGAATTTTGGCATCTGTATTCCTGAGGGATACTGGTCTGTAATTTTCTTTTCTTATAATGTCTTTGTCTGCCTCTGGTAATCAGATTAATACCAGCTTCTATGAATGAGTTTCTGTGTCTTCCCTTTAGGTTTATGGAGCAGGTTATGTAGGGTTAGGTTGTTTGTTTGTTTGTTTTTCCTATCGTCCTTTCTTCCTTTTTTCTTTTCCTATCCTTTCCTTTCCCTTCATTCCTTCCTTCTTTACTTCTTGTTTTAGAATTCAGCTGTGATTGCTGTATGGGATTTGAGTTTTATTTTGGGGGAAGGCTTTAACTATATACTCAATGTCCCTTATAGGACTATTCAGGTTATTTGTTTGTTTCTGAGTAAACTGTGATAGATTGCATAGGTTATGGATTTTTTTCAATGTCCTCAACATTGTCAAATTTATAGCCATATAATTATTCATAATAATTCCTTATTGTCCTGTTAATATCTATAGAATTTGTAGTCATATTTTGTCACAAACTTTTGATAGTAGTAATTCTAATATTAGTATATTATATAGCAGTAGTGTTAGCATCTTTTTTTTTTAATGGTTGGCCAATCTACCAAAGGTTTAATAGTTTTATTTTTTTAATATTTCATTTCATTTATTTATTTGAGAGAGAGAGAGAGAGACAGCATGAGCATGGTGGAGGGGCAGAAGGAAGAGAAGCAGACTCCTTACTGTCCAGGGAGCCTGACTCAGGGCTTGATCACAAAACCCACACATCATGACCTGAGCCAAAGGCAGACACTCAGGATCCCAAAAGATTGAGATGATTCCCTCCAAATTATCAGAGTACAATGCTTTGAAACTGGAACTCACCCACAAGAAAATTAATGGAAACTAATGAGAATGCAGACACATTGTTCTAAACCCATGCGATACAGCAAAGGCAGTCCTTAGTCCTAAGTCCAAAAGAGGAAATATATAGCCACCCAAGCCTCACTCAAAAGAAAAAAAAAAGTGAAAAACCCCAAATACACCAAATCTCTTTATACCTTAAAGAACTAGATTCTTTCCATAGTCTGGCTATTGATATGAGGACATGGAGAAGCAACATGGGGGAGTAGGGGGATAGGAGAAGAGTAAATGAAACAAGATGGGATTGGGAGGGAGACAAACCATAAATGACTCTTAATCTCACAAAACAAACTGGGGGTTGCTGGGGGGAGGTGGGATTGGGAGAGGGGGAGCGGGCTATGGACATTGGGGAGGGGAGGTGAACCATAAGAGACTATGGACTCTGAAAAACAACCTGAGGGTTTTGAAGGGTCAGGGGTGGGAGGTTGGGGCAACCTGAGGGTTTTGAAGGGTCAGGGGTGGGAGGTTGGGGGACCAGGTGGTGGGTAATGGGGAGGGCACGTTTTGCATGGAGCACTGGGTGTTGTGCAAAAAGAATGAATACTGTTACACAGAAAAAAATAAATAAAATGAAAAAAAAAAAGAACTAGAAAATCAACCACAAATTAAGTCAAACCCACCTGTTGCCAGCTTTTTCCTGTGTTCCCCTTTGGTTGGTGTGGTGTGTGGCCAGGCCACACACTCTCTTCTTCTTTTCAAGGACCACATGGGGAAGCCCATCTGCTCCCGTTTCTTCCAGAGTACCTCTCTGTTCTCATTCTTCTCTCCCCTGAGCTCTAGAGCTTGTGTATCTTAACAGAGATGAGACGGCTCCATCTGACATCTCACTCGTTCAACAAGTACTTTATTGGAACTTCTTACGTGCTGGTGGGGAAGAGCTATGGAATGCCCCTGAAAATATTCTTTATTTTTTAAGTTTTGGGGGTTCAATTTAGTGATGCATCAGTTGGATATAATATGTGGTGCTCATTTCATCAAATGCCATCCATGATGCCCACAATTCAGTCACCCCATGTTCCAGCTTACCTCTTCTCCAGCAACCCTCAGTTTGTTCCCTAATGTTGAGTCTCTTATGGTTGGCCTCCCTCTCTATATGCATCTTTTTTTTTTCTCCCCCTCCCCTATGTTCATTGGTTTTGTTTCTTATAATATGCTTATGATAGAAATCATATGGCATTTGGCTTTCTGTGACTGACTTCTTTCCCTTAGCGTTAATACCCTCTGGTTCCATCCTCCTTCTTACAAATGACAAGGTGTCAATCTTTTGGTGTCTGAGTAATATAACAAGGTATCTAGGTACCACCTCTTCATTATCCAGACTTGAAAAAGTTCTGCTTTTGCACCCAGCTCTTTATATTATTTTGTGGTATCTTCCTGAAACAGACTGCCTCCCCTCCATGGTATCGTCAGCTCTACTACACCTGATTCAAATCTCCATCCTCCTGCCTTCCCAATGGCGGTCATGTTTCTACTTGTATACTTGGAGAAAGTATATGATCACACCTTTGATTGATTTCTTGAGTGTACAGAATGATTTGAAAAGTATGAACTTGTATTTGAGGGAGGAGAGCAATGTAATTCTTCCCCCCAGAATTTCCTGATTGGATGCTCGACATGAAGACTATGAACCCGGTGACAGGGTGTATTTTGTTGCCCCCCTTCTATGAGAGCTAAAGGACACTATGATATGGGCAAGCAGGTACTTCCTGGTGACACCACTTCATCCGCTCCAGGTTGACGTTTATTGTGGGAAGATGTCCTACACGTAATGCCTACCATTTTCTCCACGTATTATTTAAGCTTTGATGGACAAGCTGAGAGTAGCATTTTCTATGGACATGTGGTCTGACTTAAGTACAACTGTGACCTTTCATGGTGTCTAATGCTCCATATCTTTATTAATATCCACCTTAGTGTTCTAATTAATGGTGCCTCTGTGTGGCAGATTAACCTTTGTAGTGTTTGAACCTTTCAGCCTCGCTGTGCCCATCAGTCTAAATATAACTCAAATATTAATTTTTCCTCTTGAAGGACTTTTTGCCTCTTTTCCTTTTAAAACATGGTTTCCATGTGATGATATCAGTCAGGGGTGTCACTGAGAAAGCCATCAGTAATTGGCCAGCTGACCTGCTTGGTGATTGGTCACCAGTATGAGGCCAATCTGAGAAATCCCAGGTGATTGGCCAGCACACATTGGTGACACCACATGGTGGTGACATCACATGAAGAAGGCATTGTGATGTCCCAGGGCAGTTATAAAAGCTTGGCAACGGCCCAGGCTGCAGTGAGAAGAGAGATGGCGGTTCGCTCACAGCTCTTCCTGCTGCTCTTCCTCGACTTCTATGTCCTGTTCCCTGTCCCTGCCCATGGCAAGCCCCCTGCCCACTCCACCTGCCCCGGGCCTCTCTCCAATACGCTACACACCACCTTCATGTTAGCACCTACTTTTGCGCCCCTCTGTGGTCCGGATAGTCCCCGAACCCGTACACGCCGACTCGCTGACCCATTTCGCACTCGCAGGCTGGCCCAGGCCCTCAGGGAGACATTCTCATTTGGCACGTGGGAGTGGGACACTGTCTACCGGAGTACCATGGATTCTCAGCCAGCTGGGCCCCACACCTCTCGGGTCACAGGCGTGTTCAGTACAGGAAAGCTGGTTCCACATCCTGAGGGAACACTGGACACACTACTACTCTGGAGCCCTCCAACCTGGCCCAGCACAGGGCACATGAATGCTCTGAACATCCAGCCGACCCAGATGTGCACAGTGTGTGGAATGTCTGGAGACACCAGGCAGAGAGGGAATTTTACGAAACAAGTAGGTACTGGGAAAAGGAATCACCACATCTCTGTATGCAGTGTTAGTCATTGCAATAGTGACCCTCCATCCATGGACTGTCTGAAACAAATCATCAGTGGACAAAATAATTCCCCAGAAACCTGGCTAACCTGGAGCCTACAGACCATCAATCCTCAAACACAGCCTAAGAAAGAGAAAGTCAGGCCTCAGAGCAGAGCACCTGCCAAGATCCCAGAGACTGGGAGGCTTCTGATCCCATTTGAAACTGGGCCGATGAGTCACACAGACACTTGGTGGACAAGGAGCCTCCATACCTCAAGTTGGCCAGCCCAATGTAGCACAAGGCAAGTAAGCCCCGAGAACAGGTTTGCCAAGAGCCATGAAACCATGATTCCTGCATCCCAGCACTGTATCGGGAAAGCGACTCCACTCACCAGAAGCATGACCATGGGCCTTTGTACCCAGTGTACAAAAAATCAGCTCTCCCCTAGGCCAAGCAGGCACCTGGACAGCCCACTGACCAGGTGCTCTTGGACCAGGAGACCAACAACTGAGCTGTCTGACAAGCTAAGTAGGCACGTTGTCAGGGGGCTCCCCATGTACGCTTGGCCCTGGACCGCAACAACTCAGCTCTCTGCTTGGTCAAGCAAGCACCATGACCGTGGGTTCACTATGTGCCCATCGACTTGGAGAGCCACGGCTCAGCAGTCTGATAGACTGAGGAGAAACCTTGACACTGGGCTCAACATGTGTTCTTTGTCCTTGAGACCAACAAATCAGCTCTTTGTATGGCCACAGAGGCAACTTGACAGCAGGCTCACCATGTGCCCATGGACCTGGACACCAACAAGTGAGCTGTCTGGTAAGCCCAGCAGGCACCTTGAGAGTGGGATCACCATGGGACCTTGGATACTGAGCCCAAGAAAAGAGCTCTCGGGTAGGCCAAGCAGACAACTGGACTTGATGCTCACCATGTGCCCTTGGACCAGGCAACCAACAATGCCTCTCATTGCTTGGCCAAGCAGGCACCAGGACAATGTGCTCACCATATGCCCTTGGACCTGGAGACCAGCAATGCAGCTCCATGATAAGCCAAGTAGGCTACTTCAAAGCTGGATCACCATGGGCCCATGGACCTGGAAACCACAACATCAGGTCTCTACTAGGCCAAGCATGCACCTGGACATCTGGCTCACTATGTGCCCATGGACATGGAGACCAACAAGTGAGCTGTCTGGTAAGCCCATCAGGCACCTTGAGAGTCGGCTCACCATGGGCCCTTGGATACTGAGCCCAAGAAAAGAGCTCATGGCTAGACCAAGCAGACAACTGGACTTGAGGCTCACCATGTGTCCTTGGACCTGGCAACCAACAACGCCTCTCATTGCTTGGCCAAGCAGGCACCATGACAATGGGCTCACCATGTGCCCTTGGACCTGTCAATCAACAACACATCTCATTGCTTGGCCAAGCAGGCACCAGGAGAGTGGGCTCACCATGTGCCCTTGGACCTGGAGACCAACAATGCAGCTCCATGATAAGCCAAGCAGGCTACTTCAAAGCTGGATCACCATGGGCCCATGGACCTGGAAACCACAACATCAGGTCTCTACTAGGCCAAGCATGCACCTGGACATCTGGCTGACTATGTGCCCATGGACATGGAGACCAACAAGTGAGCTGTCTGGTAAGCCCAGCAGGCACCTTGAGAGTCAGCTCACCATGGTCCTTGGATACTGAGCCCAAGAAAAGAGCTCATGGCTAGACCAAGCAGACAACTGGACTTGAGGCTCACCATGTGTCCTTGGACCTGGCAACCAACAACGCCTCTCATTGCTTGGCCAAGCAGGCACCAGGACAGTGGGCTCACCATGTGCTGGACCTGGAGACCAACAATGCAGCTCCATGATAAGCCAAGCAGGCTACTTCAAAGCTGGATCACCTTAGGCCCATGGACCTGGAAACCACAACATCAGGTCTCTAATAGGCTAAGCATGCACCTGGACAGCAGGCTCACTATGTGCCCATGGACATGGAGACCAACAAGTGAGCTGTCTGATAAGCCCAGCAGGCAACTTGAGAGTGGGCTCACCATGGGCCCTTGGATACTGAGCCAAAAAGAGCTCTCGGCTAGGCCAAGCAGACAACTGGACTTGAGGCTCATCATGTGTCCTTGGACCTGGCAACCAACAATGCCTCTCATTGCTTGGCCAAACAGGCACCAGGACAATGGGCTCACCATGTGCCCTTGGACTTGGAGACCAACAATGCAGCTCCATGATAAGCCAAGCAGGCTACTTCAAAGCTGGACCACCATGGGCCCATGGACCTGGAAACCACAACATCACGTCTCTACTAGGCCAAGCATGCACCTGGACAGCTGGCTCACTATGTGCCCATGGACATGGAGACCAACAAAGGACCTCTGGGCTAAGCCAAGCAGACCCCTAGACATGTGGCTTACCATGTGCCCTAGAACCCTGAGACCAACAACTCAGCTCTTTGCCTGGCCAAGGGGGCACCTTGACAAAAGGTTCACGGAGTGCCCTTGGACCTGGAGACCAAAAATGGAGCTGTCTGGTGGCTTAGGCAGGCACCGGGATAGTGGGCTAAATGCGTTCCCTTGGACCTTGAGCCAAAGCAATGAGATCTGGGCTAGGACAAGCAGACACCTAGATAGGAGGCTCACCCTGTACCCCTGGACTGGGAGACCAGCAACTCAGCTCTTGGCTTGGCCGAGTGGCCACCTTGGCAACAGGCTTCCCATGTGTCCTTGGACTTGGAAAACAAGAACTGTGCTGTCTAATGGGATAAGCAGGCATTTTGACTGTCATTATGCCTGGTGCCCTTCAACCTGGAGAGCAACAATCCACCTCTGTGACCAGCCAAGGAGGCAGCTTTACAGCTGGCTCACCATGGGCCCATGGACATGGAAACCACAAAATCAGGTCTGTACTAGGCCAAGAAGGCACCTGGACAGCAGGCTCACCATGTGCCCTTGGACCTGGAGACCGACAAAAGAGTTCTGCACGAGGTCAAGAACGCACCAGGACAGCGAGTTCAGCATGTTTCCATGGACAGAGATCTTTCCTTCTCCCCAGAGGACAGGGCACTCAAACACTGGGCTTTCCAGCTGGCGGCAGATTAGGAGACCTGCAAACCTGATCAGCATTTCGCCGATTTGTCCAATGCAGCCATGGAGACCTGGGAGCCTCCAAACCATGAGCCCTCCATCCCAGGACAGCACGGGACTAAGAAGCCACTGGCACACCAACTTGACCCCAAATCTACGACTGCATGCTTTTCACCTCTGCAGGGAAGGGAGCATTCGAGTCTCTTCTCACTTTCAATGTACTTCAGCCTAAGGTCCTTGTGGCCTGCTATCTCTGCATTATTCATTTTGTGGGGAGGTCTCCTCCTGATGAGAAAACTATGCCATGCCGTAGAAGGTGAATCAGGCCAGTGGTTTCAACACTTTGTTTTCGAATTCATGGCAGGAAATGAAGAGGGGCAATGGGAGGAAGTAGTGCAGGAGACCCAGGCACTGAACTATGTGGAGTCATTGGCAGAAATCCTCCAGTTGAAGGAGCAGTGTTCCATCCTCAAGGGAGAAGTGCAGGCCTTAAGGCAAGAAGCCAAGCAGTGCACTGAGACGCTGGCCCAGCTCCATGAGGTGGAGAGCTTCTTTATTCAAATGAAGGTCTTTCTCGATGTGTCTGCCTTACGCGCAGTGCCCAAGGGTTAGTGTTTGTGTACCTACCCACTATGGCATTGAAGGGGAGTTGGAAAATAGGTGTTCGTCTCCCCAATTGATGGTATGTTGTGAATTTAAATATTAGGCAAATAAACCGTTTAAAATAAAAAATTTAAAAGAAAAACAACCAAAATTGATGATTTCTAAATAACTGGTTTACAGAAAGCAAACCCTGGGTGATTATAAAGGGCAGCCTGTCTTACAGTCACTACTATCCCTTATGATCCATTGCATTCTTCTGAGGTTGGGGTGTCCATGGCTCTGAGAATATGTCGATTAAGTATGCAGAGTTGACATTGAGCACAACCTGCCTGTCTTCATCAACACGTTCAGACACACTGAACTCTAGAAGCAAAGCAGAGGACCTAAGTTCAGCAGCATTCTGATCGGAAGGAATAGAGAATCTGTGTGTCTGTTCACAGGTATTTCTGCCTAAAGCATTGGCAGAGACCATTTTTGTCAGATTTTTGCTAAGTGGGAGGTTGGCCCCTGATGTTATGGCTTCAGATTGTTGCCAGGAAAACAGCTGTTGGTTGGGGACAGATTCGTCTATGATGCAGTCCTTGGAAGAACAAGTGTGACAAGACCAGGCAGGAAGGGTAGAGTGACTCCAGAGGTGGGGGACGATGCCCTGTCTCTGGGTGAATAGGTTTGGGGTCAGAGCAGGAGGCAGAATGGTGGCCAGGCTGGTGGGCTCCATTCTGACCAAAAGGCACTGCAGGAATTGGGGGGACATGTGGGATTCACTTTGGGTGCTTTAGGTTTGCCCAGAGTAAGGTGCAGTGGGACAGAGGTGGGAACAGGGGCACCTTGGAGACTCTAGGGTCTGCTTGGGTATGAGGAATGGGGCCACTCCAGAGAGTCAGTGCTGATCTTCTGATAAATTGGACATTGGGGGTCAGAATGGAGTTGGAAGGTGAGATTCCTGGCTGACTCCTCCTGGGCTATGCTCCATCTTAGCTCCAGGGATGTGGAGTGGGAATGCAGGTGGGGTGCCACTAGCGTAATTTGGCATCTACATTTGACACCAACTGAGATTGTAGGGGAAATGCCTAGAGCTGTGTCTCCTGGGCTGACCTCCGTAATGAGAGTGTGCTCATAGCAACTGGGCATACACAGAAGGGAACCATGAGGAAGTTTCCTTTGGGGCTGTATTGAACTTCAAGGGAACTTGGAAAGTGGGAGACTTGCAATCATAAGATGGATGATGTCTGGGCTGATTGGAGGGGCTGCTTCCAGGAGCCTGGGTGGATGCTAGTTGAGTCCAGATCACTTAAATGTAAGGCAGGTATGGGTTGCTTATGTGATGCTAGCCCTCAGAAACTCCTGTGATTAGCTGCTCAGATCATGCTCACTGAACCAATGGTTCCACAAACATCAGGCCCCTGGGTGGGCTGGCACCCAAGAGCTGCTCATCTCTTCAGTCCCTCTTGCTTCATATGGAAAATGAGGGTAACTTTCGTAGGAGGTGATTGTGTGAGCAGGAGGCAGGAGAAGTCAGGTTTGGGGAGGGGATCTACAAGGGCAGGGACAGAGGCAGTCTAGAGGAGGGAGGGAAGATTGCATGGTAGACAGTGAGCTGGGTCCTTTTCCTGGCCTTTTCTCCCCAAAGGCAAAATATCACCTTTGGGAAGGTAGTTCGTGAGATGACTCTGTCCCATAACCAACCTTCTCTGCCCCTATGGGCTACAGGAAATCACAGGACAGCATCTGCCAAGTCACAGGCCAGCACCAGACCCACCCTGTCTCCTTCATTGTTGCTTGACAGCCACACCTTATGGTTCTGAGGCCTTCAGGGGCATTTCCAACTCCAGTGAGCCAGGGTGGCACTACTAGGCTTAGGGATATGCTGACAGGTAGAGCACTACTACATATAGGATGAGGGAGGTAGAGAGGTAGATTTCTAGATGACCAGAAGCCACAGGTATTTCAGAAGGTCCCTTCACAGAGGCAATCTTCACTCATTTTGGCTGCTTCCATTCTTTTCAGCAGTTACAAATGAATCTGAAGTGAAACATTGTGCACTGTGTTTCATGGCATCTCAAATTTTCATTCTCTGGGTTCAGGAAAGTGCTTGCTAGGTTACATGGTTTAGGTTTTGTTTCTTTAGAACCCATCACATGTTCTTACCAGAACGGCTCTTCCATTGACCTTCCCACCTTCAGTGTAGGAGAGCTGGCTCTTTCCAACATTTGATATTTGTACTGTGTTTTATATTAGCCAGCTAACCTAAAAGGCGGGTAGTACTGGTAAGTCCGTCAGGTTTTCAGTGGCATTTTTCTCATGGCTAGAGAGGTTGAACTTTTTTCCCCTTAGCTTTATGTGATATCTGCATGTTCTTTTTGGTATAATGTCTGTCCACATACTTCTGTCCATTTTCTCTTTAGTTTGTTTTTTTTTCCTATTAAACACTGAGAGTTCTTTACATGCACTCCATAGAAATTCTTTGTCAGATATGTGGTTTGCCAATATGTTCACCTGGTCTATAACTTGTATTTTTGTGACCCTAATAAGAACAAAGTTCTTAGTAGCATAAAAGTTTTTGATATTGGTAAAGTCCTGTCTATCAAATGTTTTCTTTTATGCAGTGTGCTTTTAGGGCCAGACAGAGATCACCAGTGGGCAGAGAGGCAGGCAGGGGGGGTGGGGTGGAAGCAGGTTCCCTGCTGAGGAGAGAGCCCGATATGGGGCTCGATCCCAGGACCCTGGGATCATGACCTGATCCAAAGGCAGAGGCTTAACCATTGAGCCACCCAGGCGCCTCCGTTCTGGTGTTCTACATGCAGCATCATGTCTTCTCATGAGGACAGAAATGTAAATATGTTAATTCCTTCATTGCTGACTTGGTCGCCTCTTATTTCCTTTTGTTGTCTGATTGTTGATGATAGGATTTCCGGTACAATGTGGAACAGCAGTGTTGAGAGTGGACAGTCCCTTTGTGTTCCTGACCTTAGTGGAAAAGTTCCAAGTGTTTTCTCATTGAAAATGATATCCCCTCTCAGCCTATCCTCAGGATATTGAGGTGTTTTCCCTCTATTCCGACACACAGTGGGATCTTTTCAAGAAAGATGGTGTGTGTTTTTTTCATGTGCCATTTCAGCATCCATGGAGAGGATCATATGGTTGTTGTTCTTTCTTATGTTAATGTGGTGTATCACGTGGATCGGCGTGCAGATATTGAAACACTTCTGCAGAAGTGAAGGAATTAAACCCCCTTGGTCCTGTTGAAGAATCCTTCTAATGTACTCTTGGATCATCTTGGCTAGTATCTTTGTGAGAAGTTCTACACCCATATTCATCAGGCATATTGGCCTATAATGCTCCTTTCTGGTGGAGTATTCATCTGCATTGGGGATCCAGGTTATGCTGGCCTCTTAGAATGACTTTGGAAGGTGTGTTGTCACAAAATTGGTCATCATATTCTCTTACATTTTTTTCTATTTCTTTGGGGTTGGTTGTGATCTCTTTTCCTCCATTCCTGATTATGGTTTCTCAATCTTGTTAGTTCTTTCAAGGAACCAGCTCTTTGTTTCAGTGATCTATATTTTTAACTTCTGTATGTTGTGTAGTACTTTAATCTTTTTTTTTTAAGATTTACTTATTTATTTGACAGACAGAGATCACAAGCAGGCAGAGAGGCAGGCAGAGAGAGAGGAGGAAGCAGGCCCCCTGCCAAGCAGAGAGCCCGACGTGGAGCTCCATCCCAGGACCCTGGGATCATGACCTGAGCCAAGGCAGAGGCTTTAACCCACTGAGCCACCCAGGCGCCCCTAGTGCTTTCATCTTTATCATTTCTCTCCACCTGCTGGATTTTGGCTTTCTTTGCTGTCATTTTTCCTGCTCCTTTATGTTACATTTTGTATTTCAGACTTGTTTTGTTTCTAAAAGAAGGCCTGTCCTGCTGTATACTTCCCTCTTTAGACACACTTTGCTGCACCCAAAAGCTTTTGCACTGTCGTGGTTTTACTTTTCCTTTCCTTCCAAGTATTTCAAATAGTCTTCTTAATTTCCTGGTTCTCCCATTCACACTTTGGTAAGACGTTCTTTGGCTTCCATGTATTTGTGGCCTTTCTACATGTTTCTTTTTGGTTGACTTCAGGTATCTATGCCATGTGGTCTGAAAAATGCATGGGTATGAAATCAATCTTTGTGAACCAGAGGAGAACTGATTTTTGACTTGGTACATGATCTATTCTGGAGAACATTCCTTGTGCACTCGAGAAAGTGGTATACTCCTTTGCTTTAGGGTGAAATGCTCTGGACATCTCTTTGAAGTTCATCAGGTCCAATGTGTCACTTAAAGCCCTTTGTTGCCTTGGTGATCTCCTTAGACAACATGTCCCTTGCTGTGGGTGGGGTGTTAAAGTACCCCACTATCCTTGAATTACTATCAATGTGTGCCTTCATTTGGTGATTAATCAGTTTATATTTTGGTTTCTCTAAAGATAGGGGCATCAGCAATGGCAATTGAATCATCTTCTTATTTCATAGACACCTTTATTATTATAGAGGGTCTTCCTTTAACTCTCACTACACTTTTGGCTTTACGGGTGACTACTCCAGCAGTCACTTGATGTCCACTACCATTATAAATAGTTCCTCAACTCTCATGTTGAATCTGGAAGTGTCTTTTGTCTAAAACGAGTCTCTTGTGCAGACCACATCAATGGGCCTTCTTCTCTTTTTTGTAAAGTTTTTATGTATTTATTTGCCAGACATAGATCACAAGTAGGCAGAGAGGCAGGCAGAGAAAGAGAGGGGGTTTGGGGAAACAGGCCTTCTGCCCAGCAGAGAGCCCAACCTGAGGCTCGATCCCAGGACCTGGGGATCATGTCCTGAGCTGAAGGCAGAAGGTATAGCCACCTGAGCCCCCCAGGTGTCTCTCAGTGGGTCTTCTTGTTTCATTTTGGTTTGTTTCATTCCATTCTGATACCCTATGTCTTTCAGTAGTTGCATTTTGCCTGTTTACATTCTGAGTAATTATTGAAAGATATGAAGTTAGTGCCTTTTAGAATGTGTAATGTCACTGTTTCTGTACCTCGTCTGTGTTCTCTCTCTCTCTCTTTTTTGATATGGCTCCCTCTCTCTGGACTCAAAGGATCTCCTTTAATGCTTCTTGCAGTGAGGGTTTATTGTTCAGAAATTCCTTTCATTTTTGTTTGTCCTAGACGCTCTCTACCCCTCCTTTCACTTTGAAAGATAGCCTTGGGGTATACACTTATTTGTGGCTGCATATTCTTTTCCTCCACTTAGTACATTTCCTATACCCTACCTGTCCTTTCTAGCCTGGTAAGTCTCTGTGGACAGGTCTGCTGCCAGCCTCATGTGCCTACCCTTAGGGGTGAAGAAACTCTTGGCCCTAGTTTCTTACAGGATTTTCTAGTTGCCTTTGAATTTCATACTTCAGGATTATATTTTTATACATTGACATATTTTTACTGATTTTGAGGGGTATTCTCTGTGCCTCCTGGACTTGTTTCCTTCCCCATATTTGGGAGATTCTCAACTCACTACAATTTGTTGAAATAAACCTTCTGCTCTTTTCTCCTAACCCTCATCTTCTGGGACCCCTCTAATAATAAGGATATCATTTCAGTTTATGGAATTCCCAAGCACTCGAAGTCTCCCTTTGTGACCCAGTAGCTTTGTTTCTCTCATTTTTTCAGCATTTTGATCCATCCTTTGATCTTCTATAATCACTGATTCATACTTCTCCCTCATTCATCCCCTTTGTATAGCCTCCACTTGAACTATATCTCAGTAATAGCATTTTTAAGGTGGACCTGAGTAGATATTAGTTCTTTTATGTCTATAGTGAGGGTTTCTCTTGGGCCTTCTATGCTTGTTTCAAGCCCAGTTACTATCTTTATAATCATTGGTTTTAATTCTAGTGCAGAGATCTTACTTATATCCATATTGATGCAATCCCTGGGAGTGGGGACTGCCTCCTGGACATTCTTTTGGGGTGAATTTCTCCATCTCCTCATTTCGCCCAGAAAATAATTATGAAAGCAAAATCAGCCATGACAGCCAGAGCAGAAAAAACAGGAATAACAAAAAATGGAAAACAAAGGGGCGCCTGGGTGGCTCAGTGGGTTGGGCCACTGCCTTCGGCTCAGGTCATGGTCTCAGGGTCCTGGGATCGAGTCCCGCGTTGGGCTCTCTGCTCAGCGGGGAGCCTGCTTCCCTCTCTCTCTCTCTGCCTGCTTCTCTGTCTACTTGTGATCTCTCTCTGTCAAATAACTAAATGGAATCTTTAAAAAAAAATGGAAAACAAAATAAACAACAAAAAATACAAAAAACTGGACCCAGTACCTGTTTTGGACTGTTCATGAAAAGAAACTAGATGCCAAAATAAGGAGAAAAAGAAAAAGAAAGAAAAAAAGAAAATCTTAGAAATATAAAACAATTTAATGAAAAGGACTAGAAAAAGATATACATGTACATAACTTATATGTAAAAATAAACATCAAAAATAATAAAAAGTTTAAAAAGAAAAAAAGTAAAGCACTAAAGAATACAAATGGATCTTTTCAAATGCACTTGCTGTCTCAATTCAGAAGACCTTGTGTTTCTTCTCTCTTTCTTATTGATTTGTTCTAACACATTGATTTGTGAATGTCGACCCACCCTTGTGTCCCAGGGAAAAATCCCACGTGTTCATGGTGGATAATGTTTTTCTGTGCTCTTTGATCCTATTAGCTAGGATCTTGTTGAGAACCGTGGCCTTCATTTCATCAGGACTATTGGTCTGAAATTCTCGTTTTGGATGGCATCTTTGCCTGGTTGCAGATCAGGATAATGTGGGCTTCATAGGAAGATTCTAGAGGTTTTCAGCATTCATTCCTGATTAAAACGCATCAAAGTACAGAAATAAAGGGACCATTCCTCAACTTCATAAAATCTGTCTATGAAAAACCCATAGCAAATAATCATTCTCAATGGGGAAACGCTGACAGTCTTTCCTTTGAGATCAGGAACATGAAAAGGATGTCCACTCTCACCAATTTTGATCAATATGATATTTTCCTCTGTGACCTTACAATCCCTTTTTTTTTTTTACTTTCTCTTATTAGACACCCCGCAGCCCTGCCCTTATACCTAGTTTTATGTAAGTGTATCTCATTAAATTGGGAGCTCTTTAAAGGCAGGAAAACCTTAATGACATTGTATGTCCAGTCCTGACCTTACTTCATTCACGTAGATTTGCACATTCATGGAATTTGTATTATTAGGGGCTCGATAAATAAAATGTTGAACTGAATTTAATGCCCTATTTGCCCATCAGCTACCACTTCCTACTGGGAGTATCTAGATTGAGCAAAGCAGGATAGCTCGCGTAAGTGTGAATCTGGAGTAGATTCTAGTCAGAGTTTAGGATACAGCTGAAGCAGTAAACCGCAAGATTGGAGGAATTGTGTCTCTCATGGCCTTCTGGACAGGCTGAGGGTATATAGTCAAATTCAAACATTTGAGCCATGTTTCTGATACCAGTAATGGTCTTCTTACCTAGATGTCCCCCAAGAAGATTCTTTCAATGATTCTATTTGCCAAAACTTATTTCTCTACTTCTGGGCCCAGGGTGTTATCTCTTTAAGAAAACTGAACTCCAATGGGTAGGAAAAGAAAGATTAGAAATGACTTTAGAAGTGATAAGTGAATTTGTATCTTCCCCTTAATACTTATTTTTATATTACACATTTTAAAGAAAGATATCCACCCTTTATTTCTGACAGGTGGATTAGGAGATAATGTATTGGATAGAATATTTGACAACTTCAAAAGACTATGCCACATGAAGCTATTCTTCTAACAATAAAAATGCAGCCAGCTTCAGTTGCCTCTGTCCATGTCTTTTAATGCAAGGAATTTGTAAACTTGGATTCATATCCTGGAGCCAGCTCCTAAGTCCACCTGTCAGGAATGTCATAATTGAGTCATTGTGTTTGGGGGGAACCATCCTCCCATCCCCAGAAACTCCTCTCCAGTGCTCCATTAGTTGGACCTTTGCCTGCCTCATATCAATTATGCTCTTGAGCTTAGGAAAAATATAAACCATGTTTATACTCACTGGGGATGAACAGTTAATTCTGCATTGTGCTCCAGAAAGAAAAAGAGAAAGAAAGGAAAAAAGGGTGTGAGAAAAGTCCAGAAAAGTCCAGTAGGTATTAATCCCAATAATTGAAAATTCTCTCAATACAGTGGTTACTTGTACAGAATCTACTAGGAATATAGCATTATATAAGGGGTCAAATGAATATTAACCTTAATATCACCAGGTCCTTGTGTCTAGACATATACAAGCTTGCTGAGGAGTAAAAATTGTACCCATAAAATTGTTAGAAGTCCATCATTAAGTGCCAAATGCATCAAGTCACAAGAAATGCAATAGAAGGTAAAAGAAGGGATCCGGAAAGATAGATAGTCACAAAGAAGTTCATGGGGATAGGACCTCATTATATGTGTTTTGTGCCATAGACTTACGATGGCTCCAACTTATTTACCTACCCTTCTTTCCTTTATTTGGGATTTGTCCTTTTTTAATTTTTCCCATTTTGTTACATTTCCATTTTTTATGCCAACTTAAATCTTTTTGTTTCGTTGTTGATAAAAGGGTAAGGAAATGGAAGGAAAGAAAGAGGGAGGGGAGAATGGCAAGTATCTCCATTAACCCTTGGAGCTTACTATGCTCTAAGCTATGTAGTCCTGAGGCATACTATTATGTAGACACTACATAACTCTCAGCTCTACCACTCATAGGCATGTGACCTTGGACAAGTTGTTTCTTGAAAAAAAAACCTTGAAAGGAAAGTTTGGAAGTACTTTCTATACTGAGATTTTGAAAGTTTTGGTACATTGCTTTTCTGTGACCCTTATTTCATAAACCACATACTGAGGCCTCAGGTTCCTCCTCTATATAATGGAAATTAAAAATAAAAACTTTCTTCAATAGGTTTTTGGGAGAAAAAAGTGAGTGAATTGCATTAAAATGTTCCGGGAAGCCTCTACACATAATTATTCATTAGTCATTCAACAGCTATTTCCTGAATAGTTGCTATATTCCAATAATGGAGCTAAATCCTGGGAATATATAAATAAAGAATTTATAGTCCCTATGTTCAAATATTTCATAGTCTAATGGAAAAACACTAAGCAAATCATTTTAATATAGCTTGGTATTTGATAAGTGAGGAGTTTGTACAAGCATATCTTCATGATATACTTTTCTAGCAGAGCATACGAATGCCTTCACTTTTTACTAGCTATATCAAACCACTGGCTAAAATTCAACTTGTGGTCAACTAAAATGTACAGATTTTGTCCTAGGAACCACTGATTATTGGTATAACACGTAATCAAATTTATATATATATATGTATATATATATATATATATATATATATATATATATATATATATATATTACTGCATTATATCTCATCTGCTTTAAGCACATTGTTTTAACTTTTCAGGATGGTTTGAAATCTAAGTGTCCTTGTGGACCCTAGCTCCCCCCAACAAGGTTTGCCTCTTCTGTAGATTCAACAAGCATTCCTTCCACATTGTTTCTAGGTTTACTGAACAGTCATGAACAGGAACTCATAGCACCATGAAAGACACCCTTTTATGTAAATACCTAGTTATTAGTTACCCTTTTGAAATGGAACCAACTCTAAATTTTACCTCCCTGTGCTATCAGTCAATCCATGTTTTTCAGTTTTGCTCACCAGAATATTTCACTGAGGAACCATGTTAGGTAAGAAGGAACCAGGGTGTTTTGTTAAAATTAAGGTATATTCTCTGTACAGTACTCCCTGGTCTACAATGAAGGAACATAAACCCTTTTTTATGGTTCATTCTGCCTCCTGACAATCACAATTTTCTTTTCTAGTTTTAAAATGCCTAGTGATTATCCCACCTCTCCAACTCCGCATCCCTCCCCTTCCTACCTCCTAAATTGTGAGCTCTTCTAGGTCAGGACCACATAACTTTTTGTCCATAGTGCTTAGCATAATTCCTGACATGGAACAGATAATCAATAAATAGTTGTTGAATAAATGAGTGAAACCATCTGCCCTCTTTGGTTTTTGTACAAGTTATATCCAGGATAATTCTTTGTTTAATTGCAATAAGTGCTCCATGTGTACTCCAATGTGATCACATTTTGGAATTTATTAAGTTATGGGTTATTAATAAAAATACTAAATACTACTTTTAATAATAATAATTTCAGACATTAACTTAAGAATGACGGTGAAATATTAATGGATAACAAATGAAAAAATAGAGTGCAATTCCTGTTTTACTTCTTCCTTTTCAGGCAAAATTATCTCTCTATTGAAAAAGAGTGAATAAAATGGGTGAGGGAGATATAGAGATTGTAAGAAATCATCGGCCATTCCCAGTGAGTTCAAGTTCCCCAGTGGACTAAAACCAGGGGACTCAGAAATCTGCAGGCAAAATCATTGTATCAATACTAGTGAACTCTAAAGTAGAGATGGATCTTAGCAGATAGAAGAAGTAAAGGTAAATAGAACTCTAATTTTCTAAAGGGGAAAGAAAGTGGATTGGAATTTTATTCATTCAATCTCTTTCTTTGGTATTTTATTTAATTTATTCTCTTTGCCCAGATTTGGTCATTATGATTGTAAAGGTCATTTAATATTATAAAATGAGTTGGGAACTTTTTTCAATTGTTTTTTACTGTTGTTTTGATCCTCCCCCCTGCACTCTATTGCCTCTGTCTCTGTCAAAGAAATATATAACTCTTTAAAGATGTTAATTCACTATATTGTACACCTGAAACTAATATAATACTATGATCCTAGCTATCCTGAAATTTTTAAAAAAGTGCTAAATGTTCTAGGAAAAATTAAATAAGAACTAAATAAAGGTAAAGATACACCATGTTCATGGTTGGAAAGAATAGAGACTATGAAAAGATCAACTCTAAACTCCTTAATTGATCTATATGTCCGATGCAGTCTTAATTAAAATCAAAGGAGAGGTTATTGGTTTGTTCGAAAATTAAAAGCTAATTCTCAAATTTTGAGGAAATTCAAAAGACTTTTGAATAGCTAATACAATCTTGAAAATTGGGCACCTGGGTGGCTCAGTTGCTTAGGCCTCCAAATCTTGGTTTCAGCTTGCATCATGATCTCATGATTCACAGGACTGCATCCTGTGTTGGACTCCCCACTCAATGGGAGCGTTCCTCCCTGCTATTCCTCCTCCTACTTGCATTCTCTCTCTCTCTCTCTCTCTATCTCTCTTTCCCTCAGTGTTTTTTCCTTAGTGTTTTTTTGGAAACACTAATCTTGGAATTAGTCAGAATGAAAAATTTATCCATAAGACTTTAAAATTTCCTATAAAGGCGGAGTAATCAAGATAGTGTTCTGTTGACATAAAGATGGAGACATAGATCAATGTAACCAATTAAAGAATGAAGAAATAGGGCCACATACACATAATAATTGATTTAAGCAACAATATTAAAAAAGAGTTAAAAAGTAGTTAAAAAGAGGGAAATTTTTCACACAATTGGATATATAGATAGATAGATAGATCTAGATATATCTATATATAGATCTAGATATCTATCTATATATCTATATCTATCTATAGAAATAGATATCTATATATCTATATCTATATCTGTATCTATATCTATCTATCTATCTATCTATCTATCTATCTATTTAAATTACCCTCAGTTCCTCCATCTTATACCATATACGTAATTAATTTCAGGGATGCCTGGGTGGCTCGGTCAGCTGAGTGTCTGACTCTTGGTTTCATCTCAGGTTGTAAGCTCTGTGTCTAGATTTTTTTCCTTTGGTGGGGGCCAGAGTGAGTCTAGTTGTTCCAACACTGTTACTAAAGAAACTATCTTTGCTCCAGTATATTGCCTTTGCAATTTGATCAAAGATCAGTTTGCTGTATTCATGAGGGTCTATTTCTGGGATCTGTATTCTGTCCCATCAATGTATTTTTATTTATCAATATTACCCTCTCTTGATTACTGAATCTTTACAGTAAGTCTTGAAATCAGGTAACATCAGTCCTCCAACTTTATTCTTCACATTCGGTATTGTGTTGGGTCTTCTGGTTCTTTTGCCTCTCTGTGTAAACTTTAGAATAAGTTTATCAAAATTCATAAAATAACTTGCTGGGATTTTGATTGGGATTGTACTGAATCCATAGATAAATTTGGGGATAATTGACACCTTGACAATATTAAGTCTTCCTATAAACTAATAAGGAATATCACTTCATTTGGTTAGCTCCACTTTAATATCACTTATCAAAATTTTACAGTTTTCCTCATATGGATCTTGTGTATATATATATACATATTTAATGTTAGAATTCTACTATGTATGTCATTTTTTTTCTTTTTTCTTTTTTTAATTACTTTATTTATTTTCAGCTTAAGAGTACTCATTGTTTTTGCACCACACCCAGTGCTCCATGCTATATATGCCCTCTCTGTTACCCTCCACCTGGTTCCCCAACCTCCCACCCCCCGCCCCTTCAAAACCCTCGGGTTGATTTTCAGAATCCATAGTCTCTCATGGTTCATCTCCCCTTCCAATTTCCCAGAACTCCCTTCTCCTCTCCATCTCCCCATGTCCTCCATGTTCTTTGTTATGCTCCACAAATAAGTGAGATCATATGATACTTGACTCTCTCTGCTTGACTTATTTCAGTCAGCATAATCTCTTCCAGTCCCACCCATGTTGCTACAAAAGTTGGGTATTCATCCTTTCTGATGGAGGCATAATACTCCCTCGTGTATTTGTACCACATCTTCCTTATCCATTCGTCCATTGAAGGGCATCTTGGTTCTTTCCACAGTTAGGCGACCGTGGCCATTGCTGCTATGAACATTGGGGTACAGATGGCTCTTCTTTTCACTACATCTGTATCTTTGGGGTAAATACCCAGCAGTGCAATTTCAGGGTTATAGGGAAGCTCTATTTTTAATTTCTTGAGGAATCTCTACACTGTTCTCCAGAGTGGCTGCATATACCTAAGTATTTCATTTTTCTTTGGATGGTAATGGAAATGTTACTGTGTTTCTAGTTTCAAATTTCACATGTTCATTGTTGGGACATAAGAAATCAATTGACTTTTGTACATTAACTGTGTATTGTACACCCTTGCTATAATAACTTATTGGGTCCACAAGTTAGCTGACTGATTTTTTTTTCAATACTCTGCATAGATGATTGTGCCACTTGAAAAGAAAGAGAGAGAAAGAAGGAAAAATTATGTCTTCCTTCCAATTTGTATACCTTTTTTCTTTTCTGCCTGAACGCATTAGCAAAACTTCCAGTATAATGTTGAAAATGTGTGGTGAGATGGAACATCCTTGTCTTTTATGTGATCTTAGTGGGACCTCTGAGTTTCTCACCATTAATGTTCATATTAACTGTATTTTTTTGTGGATATGCATATATGAATATATATATGCTTATGCATATGCCATATATATAGCATATGCATAGGCATACATAACTGTGTACATCACTACTATTATTTTTTTAACAAACTGTTATGCCAGATTAGTTAAAAATAAGTAAAAAGAATTTATTTTATCTTCACTTCTTCTGTTTGATTTTTTTCCTTTCTCTATGTAGCTCTGAGTTTCTGATCTGCATTATATTCTTTCTGTCTAAAGAATTTCTTTTAACATTTCTTGTAAGGCATGTCTTTTGTCAAGAAATTCCCTTAATTTTTGTTTGTCTTAATTTTTATTTCTCCTTCACTTTTTAATAAAATATTTTCAGGGTGCACAATTCTATGTTGGCATTTTCTTTTCTCTCAATACCTTAAATATTCCACTCCACTGTCTCCAGAGTAGCATGGTTCCTGAGAAATCACATGTAATTATCTTGGCTTTGCTTTAAGTAAGGTGTCCTTTTCCTCTGGCTTCATTTTCTATTTTTTCTCCATCTTTTATGTTCTGTGATTTGAGAAGGATACACTTAGGTATAGTCTGTTGGTATTTATCATCCTTGGTGATGGATCTGTGGTTTCATGTCTGACATTATTTTGGGGCAATTCTGTGATTATTGTTTCAAACATTTCTTCTGTTCCATTCTATTTTTGTTCTCCTTCCCACTGGGTTTTCTGATGGGTATCCTCATTATGTGTATGTTACACTTTTGCAGTTGTCCCACAGTCCTTAGAAACTACATTCTTCTTCAGCCACTGTTCTCTTTCTTTATTGATTTTTTGGTATTCTGTTAATATATCCTCTAACTAAGAGTGTTTTTCCTCAGCCATGCCTAATCTACTAATGAGCCCATCAAAGACATCCTTTCTGTTTTTTGTTTGTTTTGTTTTGTTTGCCTCTAGCATTTCTTTTGGTTCTTTCTTAGGATTTCCATCATTCGGCTTACATTGTCCATCTATTCATGCATTGTCTGCTTTATCCAGTAGAGCTGTTCCTAAATAACTCATAGATGTTTTAAATTCCCCGGCTGATAATTCAATGCCCCTACCATGTCTGGATGTGATACAAACTCTGTGTCTCCAGGTTGTGTGTGTGTGTGTGTGTGGTGGAGGTTGTTTTGTTTCCAATTTTTTAATGCCTTATAATTCCATCTTGATAGCTAGACATGCTGTACTGAGTAAAAGAACTGCAGTAAGTAGGCCTTTAATAATGTGCTGGTGAGGGCCACCTGGGTGTCTCAGTGGGTTAACGCCTCTGCCTTCATCTCAGGTCATGATCCCAGGGTTCTGGGATCAAACGTGGCCTGGACTCTCTGCTCAGTGGGAGCATGCTTCCTCCTCTCTCTCTGCCTGCCTCTCTGCCTACCTGTGATCTCTCTCTATCAAAAAAAGAAATGAAATCTTTAATAAAAATAATGTGCTGGTGAGGTGTTGGAAAGGGAAAACATTCTATATTTCTACTATGAGTCCTGTG
This sequence comes from Meles meles, assembly GCF_922984935.1. NCBI lineage: Eukaryota > Metazoa > Chordata > Mammalia > Carnivora > Mustelidae > Meles > Meles meles. The sequence continues at coordinate 416,611 of NW_025721166.1, read as the reverse complement.
TTTTAGTGTGCCTGTGCTTCTGGACTGTGAACTTCACAAGTGTTTCACAGGGATTTTTTCTCCCCCCCACCCCACTAGCTTCACTCCTGTGGGCTGGGCCTATCTACTAGAGTCACAAACTTGTAAGGTAGGTAGGTCACCTGTCCCTTAGTAGATCTCTGCAAGACGAGATAGAAGCCAGGCCTACCAGCGTCACAGTCCTAGGAAGCCCCTCTGAGCACCATGGTCCAAGGAGGGCCACGGGGGAAGGTCCAGGCATGGAATGTCCTGCGTGGAGGGGACACGTCTGAGCAGGGTGGGCCTCAGAGACCTCTGGTGGTCATGGCCACATTCCCTTGCAGCCTGTGGTGCCCAGCATGGGGTGGTGAATGGCAGCAATGGTAGGCGCGCCATCAGCACCAGGAGCCCGGCTCCCTACCTGGTAGGGACAGCAGCCTAGGGCCCCGTGTCCTCACCTGACCCACGGGCTCCCCCAGGACACAACTGTGTAGCCTTCTCTTGGGCTGGGATTTGTGGGAAAGTCTTCTTCATGGAAGCAATGTCCCCCCAGAAGAAGACTCTAGGGGGCAGTGGGGGCAGCTCCTCTTCTCTCACAGGCTTGTCTCAGCTAGCAGGCCCAGACACCAAGAATGTGAGGATGCTGAGTGGTGCCCTGCCCCTGCTGCCTCCATCGCCCCACCCCCCAATCCCTGCCCAAAATCGCCAACCCTCTGAATCTTCACTGCCTTGCCTGAGCCAGCTGTGACAGGTATTTAAGGCTCTAGGCTCATGGCCTGCTGCGTGTTCTCTGATCTTCCTGCCTACCCTGCCCTCACAGGACAAAGGCTTGAAGTCACACCCTGATCCCAGGTTTCCCATCTAGAGTCCTAGAGGGTCTCTGAGCAGACCCACAAGCTCCCTCCCCTTCTCCATTCACCAGGGCTTGCCTCCGGTGGCCAGGATCCCCCTTCATTCAGGGCCCATGGGCAGGCATTGGGGCCTTGCCTTTCTCGGGCACGACCCCTCCCCAAGAGCTTGGCCTCTTGGGTGCCTCCGAGGTCCCTGGGCACTCACTGTCTGGGAACACGTTCCCCTCCAAGTCCTCAGGGCCCCTGGCATCAGCCAGGGAGTGGCAACACATGCTAAGGAAGTTGGGGGTGTGGGGTGTGGGGGGTGCTGTGGTGATGTGCCTTGCACCTGGACGCAGAGGGGCAGCCACTGGGCACTTTTTTCTGGTGGATGGCATGTGACGGTGATGTTTCTGACCCCGCACCTTGCTTCCAACAGACTCAGGGGCTCCTAGGTAGTGGTCAGACTCTCAGGTGTGCTTAGATGTTCAAGTAATACATATCCTAAGCTTTTGGATGTTGTAACAATGTATATGTTTTATTTCTGACAGCTCAGCATTTTCCCCCAAAAAAGTCATTTATTTATTCAAAGACTGCCCACCATGAGGAAAGCACTCTTACTAGATAAGAGTTTCTCAATACTAGCCTTCAAGTAGTTAAGGGGAAAAAAAAGGTCAGAAATAAATTACTTTAATAGACTATAAGTGCTATCATGCAGGTAGAAAAAACAACAACAAAGCAAATGCCTTAGGCCTTGAGGGAAAGTCTCCTAGAGGTGATATAGTCTATGCTAGGGTTTGATGGATAAGTAGGAGACTTTTAGCAGAGGGAACAGGTGACATAGTGTACTATTAGAATGCTCAACGTTCATAGGAAGGAATGACAGGTGATGAGGATAGCAAAACAAAGTCCAGATGGGGAATCACCTTTGTCAGCTCAGAACTCAGGATTTCTTGATAGTAGAGCTATAATCTAAGAAAACCAGAGTTAATCATGTGATTTAATTTTTGTTTTTAGAAAGACAGTTCTCTCAAAGAACTGATGGGAAGAGAGATGGTCCAGACAGGTAGGAGATAGTTGAAAAATATTCAATCAAATGTTAATGAACAGCTTGCATGTTGAAGGGGAAAATTTAGAGAGTGAGAATTAGATGTGGATGAAAGAAAGAAGGAATTAAGAATGAAGTTTTAGCTTTTGAAGCCTGGATAATTATGGTGACATTAACAGATTGGCCAGTTGAGCAAATTTTTAACATGGTGAATTTTAATGGTATAGGATAAAGTATTAGTATTAGCAATACAATGAAAGTTACAATTTAAATTGAATGCTAACCATTTACCAGGTTCCCAGTTAAGCATTTGTGTGTGTGTGTATGTGTGTAGGTATATATGTATATGTATATATAAACATTTTAATTTAATTTTATTTTTTCATGTTTCCAATGTTCATTGTATATTCATTGTTTATGCACCACACCCAGTGCTCCATGCAATTTGTGCCCTCCTTAATACCCACCTCCAGGCTCGCCCAACTCCCACAACCCCCTCACTCCTCCACCCCCTCACCTCCAGAAATCTCAGTTTCTCTGTGATCTTACATTTTGTGACCTTACCCAATGTACTTTATATTACCTCAATATAATCATTTCAATTTTGAGAATTTCCTATCTCATATGATAAAGAACATTTTTAGAATCTAGATTTATGAAACTGCATTATCACTATTATAATCTCTTTGTGGCCATTAGATTCTGTCTGATGTAGTTGCACATGACAGATGAGAGACCATCACTTAAATGAAATTATAGAATGGCTTTGAAATGATTCAGTGACTTTTATCTCCAACTTAAAGAGCCTAAAAATTACATTGTGTAATGGAATTAGTTACTTAGCTCTCAGAATTTTCTATTATAAAGTAGGGAAGTTGAAATGTGTATTTTGCATTTATAGTTCTTGGGTTTATTTTCACTTTTTACTGTAATTTTTAATGTTACCATCTAAGTTTCTGGCCTATGCCAGAGAATATGATTGCATGGTATATGATTTATAACTTTCTTTGTGACTTGTTGCAAACTCAGATATTGAGAAGTATGGCATGTGTTTTGAAAAGGATATTACCAGTTATGTGAATCATCAGTCCCTTCCTAATATTGTGTCCTCTTCTTCTGTCCCTCACTAAGAGAGCTGTGTGTTGTTTTCCACTTCAGTTGTGGGCATATCAATTTCTTCTTGTTAATTGATTAGTTTGAAACCTATATTGTGATGTCCATAAAGCTCAGGATAGTTCTACTTTTTATCAAGTAGAAATATGTTTCTTTTGTCCGATTTTTGTTTTTCGTCTCTGTCTCCCTTGGCTCAGTAGAATGTGTCTGAGATTCTTCCATGTTACATGCATCAGAAGTTTGTTCCTTTTTATTTCCAGGCAGTATGCCATTTGTGGATATACCACAGTTAGCTTCTTCATTCGCCTGTCAATAGACATTTGAGTTGTTTGCACTTTAGGGCTATTATGAAGGAAACTGCAGTGAATGTTTGTATCCAAGTCTTTTCTGTTTTCACTCTTTTGGGTAAATGCAACAGAGTTAAATTACCGGATCATATAGTAAGTGTTTCTGTACCTTTAAAATAAACTGTCAGACAATATTCTAAGGTGATCATACTATTTTGCATACCCAGCAACAATGCATGAGATCTCCAGTTGTTCCCCATCTTGGCCAAAACTTAGTAAATGAATGACAATTTAAAAAATATATATGCTTTCTATTGGGTATATAGTGGTATCTCAGTGCAGTTTTCATTGCCATTTTCCTGAAGACTAAGATATTGGACATCATCTCATGTAATCATTGCCCATTTCCTTCGTGAAGTGAACTTTTGTGCATTTCTTTACATGCCAACCTAGGGAATTATAGGAGTTCATTCCATATTCTGAATATATAGGTCCTTTGTCAGATGTATATAGTGAAAATATTTCCTCTAAATCTGTCTTTTCATTTTCTTTAGTACTCGTTTTTGAGGGATAAAACTTTTTAGTTATGATAAAGTCCAATTGGACAAGATTTCTCTTTCATAGCTTACATGTCTGTGCCTTAAATAATAAATATTTGAGTATTTGAAAGTTCCACATATAGTATCCTATGTTTTCTTCTGTGCTAAGACTATGATAGATTGGATTTCATTTTTGTGTATGGCATAAAGTAAAGGTAGAGGTTTCTTGTTTATCCTTACAGATATCCAGTTGTTGCAATACCAATGACTGTGTAGAGTTTCTTTTGCCAATTGGATAAATAGGGTCTGTCTTCCTTCTGGAAACTCTGTCCAAAACCAGCTCACCATATTTGTATAGGTCTACTTCTGAACTCCATTCTCTTCCATCACTCTATATGTCTATTCTTGCCAATAACATCATATTTCCTTACTGAACTTTCTAATAAGATGTTCATGTTTTTTTGTTGATATTGAGACTTTTTATTGCATGTTCCATTTGATAGTTGCTAATATGTAGAAATACAACTGAGACTTTTTTATTGACCTTTAATCTTTGATCTTTCTAAATTCACTTGTTAGTTTTCTTTAAAAAGCGCTTTTAGTTTCATGTAGATTTCTCAGAGTATTCTATGTACACATTCATTTCCTTTATGAATAAAGTCAGTTTTACTTCTTCCTTTCTGACCTGTTCAATTTTCCTTTTCTTTTCTTAATTTAATGTACTAGCTAGAACCTCCACTATATTGTTTAATAGAATTGGTGTGAAGAGACTTAACTTTTTTAGTTCCTTAGTTTAGACAGGAAAATAATCTTCCACCATAACGTATGATGTTAGCTGACTATAGAGTTTTTCTGTAGATGTCCAGTATGAAATTGAGGAATTGTCTTTTTAGTTTTGTAGGGTTTTGTCGGTATGGGTGTTGAAGTTTGACAAATACGTCTCTTGCAACTTTGGAATTATCATATGTTCTTGCTGCTTCCTTTTTTTAGTATTAATATAGTAACTAGAGTGATTTTTTTTTAAATAAACTTTTAGGGGCACCTGGGTGGCTCAGTGGGTTAAAGCCTCTCCCTTTGGCTCAGGTCATGATCCCAGGGTCCTGGGATCGGGCCCCATCTCGGGTTCTCTGCTCAAGGGTGTGTCTTCTTCCCCCTCTCTCTTTGCTGGCCTCTCTACCTACTTGTGATCTCTCTCTGTCAAACAAATAAATAAAATTTTAATAAATGAACATTTATTTTTTAAATGTTTATTTTAGAATAGATTCAGATATACAGGAAAGTTGCAAAATGTTTGTAGAGTTTCTGAGTACCATCTACCAGTATACCTTATAAACATCTTAAAATACTGTAACACAATTGTCACAACTAATGAACCAGCATTAATCATTGTTATTGACTGAAGACTGTAATTACCAGACTTTTACCTAATGTCCTTTTTCTATCTCTAGATCTTATCCCAAGTACAATATTAGATTCAGTCATTATATCTTCGTTAAGCTCCTCTACAGTATGACAGCTGTTCAGACCTTTCCTATTTTTGATGACCATGACAATTTTGAGGCATTTAGTAGAATGACCTTCATTTGGGTTTGTCTGATGTTTCCTTACAGTTAGAGTAGTGTTATGTGTGGGTTTATTAAGTATTTTCAGTCCATACACATTAGGGATAGGTTTGCAGTTTTCCTGTCCTGTCTATGTTTGGTCTTGGAACCAGGATAATGGTGGACTCATATATTGAGCTGGGGGGGGGGTGTTCCCTCTTCCGTCAAGAAGGGCATAGAGGGAATGCCAGTATTTCCTCCTAAAATGCTTTGTTGAATTCACTAGAAAAGTGATCTAAGATTTGAGGGGTTTCTTTTCTGGAATGGTTTTAAACTATGATTTTAATTCCTTAACAAGAATAAAACACTCCTTCTTGAGTTAGTGTTGGTAATTAGTTTATTTCAAGGAATGTGCACACTTCATCTCAGTTGTAAACATAATCACCACAAAATTAATCATAATATTTTTATGAGTTTAGTATATATATGAACTGTCATTTTAGTTATTTCTTTCATTTATTCTTTTATTTTGGATATCAGTAATTTCTGAATTCTTTTTTCTTCCTAGATCAGTCTATGGATGAATCAGTTTCATTTATTATTTTTAATTAACTAATTTATTTTTTCAGCAAAACAGTATTCATTGTTTCTGCACAACACACAGTGCTCCATGCAATACGTGCCCTCCCTACTACCCACACCTGGTTCCCCCAACCTCCCACCCCCGCCCCTTCAAAACCCGTTCAAATAATCTTTGACAAAGCAGGAAAAATATACAATAGAAAAAAGACAGTCTCTTCAATAAATGGTGCTGGGAAAACTGGACAGCGATATGTAGAAGAATGAAACTCGACCATTCTCTTACACCGTACACAGCGATAAACTCGAAATGGATAAAAGACCTCAACGTGAGACAGGAATCTATCAGAATCCTAGAGGAGAACATAGGCAGTAACCTCTTCGATATCAGCCACAGCAACTTCTTTCAAGATATGTCTCCAAAGGCCAAGGAAACAAAAGCAAAAATGAACTTTTGGGACTTCATCAAGATCAAAAGCTTCTGCACAGCAAAGGAAAGAGTCAACAAAACAAAAAGGCAACCCACGGAATGGGAGAAGATATTTGCAAATGACAGTACAGACAAAAGGTTGATATCCAGCATCTATAAAGAACTTCTCAAACTCAACACACACAAAACAGATAATCATATCAAAAAATGGGCAGAAGATATGAACAGACCCTTCTCCAACAAAGACATACAAATGGCTATCAGACACATAAAAAAATGTTCATCATCACTAGCCATCAGGGAGATTCAAATTAAAACCACATTGAGACACCACCTGACACCAGTTAGAATGGCCAAAATTAGCAAGACAGGAAACAACGTGTGTTGGAGAGGATGTGGAGAAAGGGGAACTCTCTTACACTGTTGTTGGGAATGCAAGTTGGTGCAGCCACTTTGGAGAACAGTGTGGAGATTCCTGAAGAAATTAAGAATAGAGCTTCCCTATGACCCTGCAATTGCACTGCTGGGTATTTACCCCAAAGATACAGATGTAGTGAAAAGAAGGGCCATCTGTACCCCAGTGTTTATTGCAGCAATGGCTACGGTCGCCAAACTGTGGAAAGAACCAAGATGCCCTTCAACGGATGAATGGATAAGGAAGATGTGGTCCATATACACAATGGAGTATTATGCCTCCATCAGAAAGGATGAATACCCAACTTTTGTAGCAACATGGACAGGACTGGAAGAAATTATGCTGAGCGAAATAAGTCAAGCAGAGAGAGTCAAGTATCATATGGTCTCACTTATTTGTGGAGCATAACAAATAACATGGAGGACATGGGAAGATGGAGAGGAGAGGGAGTTGAGGGAAACTGGAAGGGGAGATGATCCATGAGAGTCTATGGACTCTGAAAAACAACCAGAGGGTTTTGAAGGGGCGGGGGGGGTGGGGGTTGAGGAACAAGGTGGTGGGTAATAGGGAGGGCACGTACTGCATGGAGCACTGAGTGTGATGCCAAAACAATGAACACTGTTATGCTGTAAATAAACAAATTAAAAAATTTAAAAAATTTAAAAAAAAAGACTGTTTAGGCTATCAGGATCCCTTCCATTTCCAAATGAATTATAGGATTTGGTTGTCAGTTTCTGCAACAAACGAACAAACAAACAAACACAGCGAGGATTCTGAAAGGTGCTGTGTTGAATCTGTAGAACAATTTGGATAGTATTATCATATTACTAATATTAAATCTCTGAGCCATGAATATGGAATATCTTTCTATTTATTTAGGTCCTTAGATTCTTTCATCAACATTTTATACTTTTTAGTATACAAGACTTCTTGTACTTCATTTTTAAAATTTATTCCTGAGTATTTACTCTTTTTGATACTATTCCAGATAAGAATTTTTCTTAACTTAGAGTTCAAATTATTCATTGCTAGTGTACAGAAATACCATTAGTTCTTTATAGATTTTAAATCCTATAAACTTTATGAATTTATAACTAGATTCTAAGTAATTCTTTTTTTAAAGATTTATTTATTTGACAGACAGAGATCACAAAGAGGCTGAGAGAGCAGAGGAAGCAGGCTCCAAGCTGAACTGAGAGCCTAATGCAGGGCTTGATCCCATCACCCTGGGACCATGACCCAAGCTGAAGGCAGAGGCTTTAACCCACTGAGTCACCCAGGCACCCCTAAGTAATTCATTTTTAATGGTTCTATTTATTTGGCAGGAGAGAGAAAGAGCAAAGACAAGCAGGAGAAAACCAGGCAAGGGAAAGCAGGCTTCCCGCCCAGGAAGAAGCCTGATGCAGGACTTAATCCCAGGACCTGGGGGATCACAACCAGAGCTTAAGGCAGATGCCCAACTGACAGAGACACCCGGTGTCCTGAGTCTATGTGATTTTATCTCTAACCCTCACAACAATGATATATAAAGGATGTTATTATTATGTTTTACAGATGTTGCTAAGAATAGGAAAGAAGAATTATGAGACTAATAGAAATTAAGAATAAATTTTGACAAAATATAATACATTGTAAAGACTATAAACAAATCGACAGGTGAAATGAACTCTAATATCAAATGCTTTCTAATATGCCACGTGCCCTCCAGTGACCCTGGCTCTCCTTAACCTTAGTAATTTATTCTTAACACCACCTTATGAACAAATAATCATTTTGCCTATCTGCGCACCTCAAGTATGCCTTATCTTTCTGTTTCACTCTGTAAATCTGCAAAATGAAAACCATTTGTATTTTCTAAAATGACTTCATCCTTAGTAACATATCCTACTGTGATTCATTACTCAAGAGTAAAAACTACCTGCTATGTCTTAAGAAAGACATTTGTTTTACAATAATTTAAGCCTCTTTGAAAGGCTAAAATTACATTATGCTTGAAAATGAGGGAAAATAGATGAAAGAAATCATTTAAAATGTTCACAGAATCTTTAATGTTATTGATTTCATTTGCTTCAGATTAAACCAGGAAGTTTGTAGGACTGTGGGAGTATGGCATGCCAGAAACACCAAAAATTAATGAAAGGTCAAATTATAATCTTGATAGGAGTTACATAAAACTTCTGCTTTCTCGGTTTTTATTTCAGGCAACTGGCTGTCTCAGACTTCAAAGTCCAGATAGTGATGTAGACTCAATATAATGAAACCAGATTCCAAGTAATATTTTATTTTACTGGACGTTAAAGTAACCTCTTTTATCTGGAATCCATGTGAGAAAGATAGCCTGCCACTGCTCAGAATAACAAACAAATACCCTGGCTATACCCACCTCTATGCTGTATACTGCCTAAAGTCCCTTGGAAAAGGAAATGGGCTGCATTACAGTTTCAAAAATAGCCAGAGATTGAAAATCAATGCACCACAGAGCACTTTGTTTTGACCCTTTGTCTAAAGGGCAAATGCAGACCGATCAGATTCTAGAACTGAGTGCCATATACAGGGATTTGTTTCCTGCACAAAACCTCAAAGAAAACAGTGCATTCAAATGGTAATGAAGAGAGGGCCTGAGTGCATACAGTGGTATATTAAACTTGGAGGAGCTAATGTACATTTTCCTGTGAATCAGCCTCCCCATAGGACTCATTAGGAATGCACATTAAAGATACAGACAAGTGTGCCATTTTTAAATCAAGTGTCTTATTTCTTACAGCACTATTAGTATTGTACGCATTCTGGTAAGTGGCATTTTTGACTGCAATTTAATTGTGCAGCTGGGAAATCTGATTCCATTTCCAAGCTGTAAAAATATCTTCCTATTTTCAACATTTTGAGGAACCTCCATGCTGTTTTCCAGAGTGGTTGGACCAGCTTGCATTCCCACCAACAGTGGAGGAGGGTTCCCCTTTCTCCACATCCTCTCCAGCATCTGTCATTTCCTGACTTGTTAATTTTAGCCATTCTGACTGGTGTGAGGTGATATCTCATTGTGGTTTTGATTTGTATTTCCCTGATGCCGAGTGACGTGGAGCACTTTTTCATGTGTCTGTTGGCCATCTGGATGTCTTCTTTGCAGAAATGTCTGTTCATGTCCTCTGCCCATTTCTTGATTGGATTGTTTGTTCTTTGGGTGTTGAGTTTGCTAAGTTCCTTATAGATTTTGGATACTAGCCCTTTATCTGATATGTCGTTTGCAAATATCTTCTCCCATTCTGTCAGCTGTCTTTTGGTTTTGTTAACTGTTTCCTTTGCTGTGCAAAAGCTTTTGATCTTGATGAAATCCCAATAGTTCATTTTCGCCCTTGCTTCCCTTGCCTTTGCCGTTGTTCCTAGGAAGATGTTGCTGCGGCTGAGGTCGAAGAGGTTGCTGCCTGCGTTCTCCTCAAGGATTTTGATGGATTCCTTTCTCACATTGAGGTCCTTCATCCATTTGGAGTCTATTTTCGTGTGTGGTGTAAGGAAGTGGTCCAATTTCATTTTTCTGCATGTGGCTGTCCAATTTTCCCAGCACCATTTATTGAAGAGGCTGTCTTTTTTCCATTGGACATTCTTTCCTGCTTTGTCGAAGATTAGTTGACCATAGAGTTGAGGGTCGATTTCTGGGCTCTCTATTCTGTTCCACTGGTCTATGTGTCTGTTTTTGTGCCAGTACCATGCTGTCTTGATGATGACAGCTTTGTAATAGAGCTTGAAGTCCGGAATTGTGATGTCACCAACTTTGACTTTGTTCTTCAATATTCCTTTGGCTATTCGAGGTCTTTTCTGGTTCCATATAAATTTTAGGATTATTTGTTCCATTTCTTTGAAAAAAATGGATGGTATTTTGATAGGGATTGCATTAAATGTGTAGATTGCTTTAGGTAGCATAGACATTTTCACAATATTTATTCTTCCAATCCAGGAGCATGGAACATTTTTCCATTTCTTTGTGTCTTCCTCAATTTCTTTCATGAGTACTTTATAATTTTCTGTGTATAGATTCTTAGTCTCTTTGGTTAGGTTTATTCCTAGGTATCTTATAGTTTTGGGTACAATTGTGAATGGGATTGACTCCTTAATTTCTCTTTCTTCAGTCTTGTTGTTGGTGTACAGAAATGCAACTGATTTCTGTGCATTGATTTTATATCCTGACACTTTACTGAATTCCTGTACAAGTTCTAGCAGTTTTGGAGTGGAGTCTTTTGGGTTTTCCACATATAGTATCATATCATCTGCGAAGAGTGATAGTTTGACTTCTTCTTTACCAATTTGGATGCCTTTAATTTCTTTTTGTTGTCTGATTGCTGAGGCTAGGACTTCTAATACTATGTTGAATAGCAGTGGTGATAATGGACATCCCTGCCGTGTTTCTGACCTTAATGGAAAAGCTTTCAGTTTTTCTCCATTGAGAATGATATTTGCGGTGGGTTTTTCATAGATGGCTTTGATAATATTGAGGTATGTGCCCTCTATCCCTACACTTTGAAGAGTTTTGATCAGGAAGGGATGCTGTACTTTGTCAAATGCTTTTTCAGCATCTATGGAGAGTATCATATGGTTCTTGTTCTTTCTTTTATTAATGTGTTGTATCACATTGATTGATTTGTGGATGCTGAACCAACCCTGCAGCCCTGGAATAAATCCCACTTGATCGTGGTGAATAATCCTTTTAATGTACTGTTGAATCCTATTGGCTAGTATTTTGGCGAGAATTTTTGCGTCTGTGTTCATCAAGGATATTGGTCTGTAGTTCTCTTTTTTGGTGGGATCCTTGTCTGTTTTTGGGATCAAGGTGATGCTGGCCTCATAGAATGAGTTTGGAAGTTTTCCTTCCATTTCTATTTTTTGGAACAGTTTCAGGAGAATAGGAATGAGTTCTTCTTTAAATGTTTGGTAGAATTCCCCTGGGAAGCCGTCTGGCCCTGGGCTTTTGTTTGTTTGGAGATTTTTGATGACTGTTTCAATCTCCTTACTGGTTATGGGCCTGTTCAGGTTTTCTATTTCTTCCTGGTTCAGTTGTGGTAGTTTATATGTCTCTAAGAATGCATCCATTTCTTCCAGATTGGCCAATTTGTTGGCGTAGAGTTGCTCATAGTATGTTCTTATAATTGTCTGTATTTCTTTGGTGTTAGTTGTGATCTCTCCTCTTTCATTCATGATTTTATTGATTTGGGTCCTACCCTATGACCCAGCAATTGCACTACTGGGTATTTACCTTAAAGATACAAACATAGTGATCCGAAGGGGCACGTGTACCCGAATGTTTATAGCAGCAATGTCTACAATAGCCAGACTATGGAAAGAACCTAGATGCCCATCAACAGATGAATGGATCAAGAAGATGTGGTATATATACACAATGGAATACTATGCAGCCATCAAAAGAAATGAAATCTTGCCATTTGCGACGACGTGGATGGAACTAGAGCGTATCATGCTTAGTGAAATAAGTCAATTGGAGAAAGACAACTATCATATGATCTCCCTGATATGAGGACATGGAGAAGCAACATGGGGGGGTAGGGGGATAGGAGAAGAGTAAATGAAACAAGATGGGATTGGGAGGGAGACAAACCATAAATGACTCTTAATCTCACAAAACAAACTGGGGGTTGCTGGTGGAGGTGGGATTGGGAGAGGGGGAGCGGGCTATGGACATTGGGGAGGGGAGGCGAACCATAAGAGACTATGGACTCTGAAAAACAACCTGAGGGTTTTGAAGGGTCAGGGGTGGGAGGTTGGGGGAACAGGTGGTGGGTGATGGGGAGGGCACGTTTTGCATGGAGCACTGGGTGCTGTGCAAAAAGAATGAATACTGTTACGCTGAAAAAAAAAATAAATAAATAAAAAGGGAAAAAAAGAATTCAAAAGGGTAAAAAAAAAAAACTAATGGCTAAATGAACGTAATAAAAAATCATAACAACTAAAAAAAAAAAAATATCTTCCTGAGAGGGTAGAATGGGGAGAAGTGTGGGGGGGGGCATAAAGAGAGTGGATTAGAATAGGAAGTGATCGATTACTTCCTTTTCTTTTAAAAACTAAATATGCTGGTCTTTTGAGCTCAATTCTTACTTAGAATCCATACGAATTCCCACAAAATAGCAGTCTACAAATGGTGCTGAGGAAATGACAGCTGCGACCACACCAGCAATGCTTAGGAAAAGTTGAGAGGCACTTCTGCAAGAGGGTGATTGAACCCATGGGGAGTTTCAGATGGAAAGATGTCACATACGGGGCAATCTGCATGGAGAAGAGCAGAAAAATACTCATATGATTATGATTAGACATGTAGCAGGAAAGCAAAACATAATTTAGCTTATGAAGAAACTGAAATTCAAGTGGGTCAGCCTTGAAGTTCTAAAATTCCTTGCAGGGGCACCTGGGTGACTCTGTGGGTTAAGCCTCTGCCTTTGGCTCAGATCATGATCTCAGGGTCCTGGAATTAAGCCCCACATCAGACTCTCTGCTCAGTGGGGAGCCTGCTTCTCCCTCTCTCTCTGCCTGCCTCTCTGCCTACTTGTGATCTCTGACTGTCAAATAAATAAAATAAAAATCTTTTAAAAATTCCTTGAAGACCAATATCCACTTTTTTTTTTCAGTTCTTATTATACCATGCTTGTAAGAGGCAAACACTTAAAATCTGGTTGCATTTAATTCCAAAGTGTGTTAAAGGGATAAAAAAAAAAAAAAAAAAAACAAAAAAAAAAACCAAAAAAAAAAAAACAAGCATAAAAGACTTCTTTATCTTACAAAGATATGTCTAAACACTGAAGTCATTCCTCCAGGATTCTAGGGCAATGGCATGCTGGTCACATAGCACTACTCCAACTTCATTGTCAATATCCTCTTTCTAGAGAAGGTGATAGACTCAGATAAGCATGTTGTTGGTTAATCATGAGGGTCCAAGGACACAAGTCCTGCTGGGATTTCTTTTTTTTTTTTTAAGATTTATTTATTTGACAGATAGAGATTACAAGTAGGCAGAGAGAGAGAGAGGAGGAAGCAGGCTCCCACCCTGCTGGGATTTCTGAGGAAGGAATTTAAGGCATGGTTTCCTTCTCCAAGGGATCTGAAACAAAGGACAAGGTTTGTCTCTCTTCAGTCTGAGGAGAACACTTCATGAGTGATCTCAGATGACTGGATCTTGGGATAAGAGGCAGTACATGTCTATTTCTTGTGATCATTAGAATGGCTACTCAACTGTGTAAACCTTTATGAGCTCTGGTGGAAGCAGTGCTGAGGGCCAGGGCTGTCATCTGGGACATGGTAGCAACCCCTTAGAAAAAGAAAGCAGAGTGGGATCCTCCCCAGCCATAAAAGAATGGTTAGAGTCTACAGCTTACTCAGAGCTGCAAGAAACTGCCAGGCATTCCATCACCTGCTAATTTGCCACAGTAAAAGAGAATGTGTATGTCAAGGGATATAATTAAAGGGATATACAACCATGAGTAGGTTTAGGAATGCACAGATCATCTGTCATATGACTTTAAAAAAGAGATAAACTGAAGGTACATAAAGGTGGGTTTATAGAAAACAAGGTATCAGAAGGATTTAAGATATAAGAGCAACTGTGAGACACCAAATGAAATCTTGAGGAAAACTATGAAATTTGATCCAGGAGATGAATAATCTTCATGGACACACAATCACAGAATGGGCCATTAATTAAAAATCTACCTTTCAGATGACCTCACTCCAGTGGGTTTTATAGCTGATTCTACCAAATTTTAAATATTTTACCCTTTCTTTCTAGGTCATAGGAAAATATGGAAAGAATTTCAATTTGTCCTATAAAGCCAACCTTTGTGCTAATGATATTAAAGGAAACTTAGCCTTGGTCTCAAAGTATAAAAATAAACTTCACAATAAAAAAGTATGACAGTTGTTTTAGAGAAAAAAAATTTGTAACAGACTGTAGTAGTCAGTATTCTCCACAAAACTAGAGCCAGAAGTATAGACAGTAATATCTATAAGAGATTTGTTATAGGAATCTGCTCAGGCAGTTATGGAGGCAAGGAGGCCCACAATCTGCATCTGCAAGCTGGAAATCCAGGAAAGGTGGTGGTATAATTCAGTCCGAGTCCAAAGGCCAAAGATTCAGGCTGCTGTTCTAAGCCCTGGGCTGAGTCTGAATGCCCAAGGGAGTCCAAGGGCAGGAGAAGATGGATGTCTCAGTTCAAGCACAGAAAGAAGTTGCCCTTCCCCTGCCTTTTTGTTCTGTTCAGGCCCTCAACAGATTGGATGATGACCACCTGTAATCTTCTTTACTCCTCCTATCAGAAATGTCTTCTGGAGAAATCCTCAAAAACACAGGCAGAAATAATATTGTGCTAGTGTCTGGACATCCTTTAGCCTTGTCATGATGACACATAAAATGAACCATCACACATACTGAAGGGATCTTCCTAAGCAAACTCTATTTTATGACAGAAAATAATTATTTGCCAAAACTTCTATGAAAAATGTAAAAGATAATAGATTGGGAAAAGTATTTATTCTGAATGAATATGACCAACAAAAAGGTAGTACTTTTTAAAGATTATATGTATTTATTTTAGATATGAGGAGGGGCAGAGAGAGATGGAGAGAAAGAATCTCAAACAGACTCACCACTGAACTGTGTGCCCCCCAATGGGCTTGATCCCACAACCATGACATCATGACATGGCACTTAACTGAATGACCCATCTAGTTGCCCCCCAAAATAATATTTTTAATATATACAAGTTCTTCTAATTAATAAGAGTAAACTAAAAAATAAAAAGCAATAGAAAATTTAGTGAAGGATATTAACAGACAAGCCACAAAGGACATATAATGGTCCTTATAATTACATTATATAGTTTTATAATTCAACATATAAACATATGTTTAAACAGAAAAAGATTTTCAGCATCACTAGACATCCAAATTATGCATCATGAGGGCACCTGGGTGCCTTAATTGTTAAGTGTCTGCCTTTGGCTCAAGTCATGATTCCAGAGTCCTGGGATCAAGCCCTGCCTGAGGGTCATAGCTTGGTGGGGAGCCTGATTCTCCCCCTTCCTCTACCCCTGCTTGTGTTCCCTCTCTCACTGTGTCACTCTCTGTCAAATAAATAAATAAAATCTTTTAAAATTTTTGCATCATAAATGGCATACAGTTTTTCACTCAACAGATTAGCCAAAGTTTAAAAACTTTATGGTATCCCGTGATTTTGAGGAGAAAAGGCATGTCCACCATTGATTTGCAAGTATGAATTGCAAAACTGTTTTGAAAAATAATCAACCTCTGTAAATTTAAAAGGCACCTCTTATTTAAACAAGTTATCCTATACTTTGGATGTCAATTCCCTCCTCTGTCACTCATGAATAAACAAAATCGTTTTTAAAAAGTCTAAAAAAATAAAAATGAAAGAATAAAAAATAGAAAAAAGAAAAACATGTGAGGACAAAGAAAAGAATACTTGCATATTCCTCAAATTATCAAGAGACCTGGGGGAGGGTAAGGGAATACTGCAAAGGTGATTATTACATTTATTTTTAAACACTTCTACTTTTTTCTCTAAGCATTTCTATTTACAACTATGAAATTGTACTTTTTTCTTTGTGATAAAAAAGTATTATATATATAAACCTAAACATAAGTATATCTTGTATAAATCATATATATCACTATATCATATAAATATATTGTATATACCATGCATATTATACATGAACTTTGTGCTAAATCTCTGTCATTCATTTATTAATTATAGTTCTTAATCACTGAAATAAACAGTCACAAAAACTTACAATAAAATGTTCCTTGGACTCAACTAAAGATTTGGGAAGTATGAAGATGCCTTGATGTATCCTTTCTTGACTGCTGACAAGGCAACTTCCCACTCTGTCCCATGCGAGATGAGACATAACGAAACTGCCTCTTCTAGTGATCTGCCTCTTGATCTTGATTTAAAACAGTTTCCCCAAAATTATACTATCTAAGCGAGGATCGTTTGGATTATTTCTACAACCCAAAGATCAACTGTTTTAAAAGGACCCAGAATTTACATAATGCACTTTACCAGGAATAATACAGTTAATAATAAGGCATGTGCTTGCAATTTGTTTAAAGGAGCATAGATAGTAAAGGAACCAGGATTTATGGTCAGACCTGAATCTGGGTCAGGTTGGGCCCCTAAAGTAAGTGACAGCACCTCTGTCAACTGCCAAACTTAGAGAATAACAGTAATTCCCCTGTTGGTTGCACAAATGCTTCACATTGTTGGTTTCATGTACACATTAGGGGAAAAAAATCTAAGTAAAATCCCTAGTCCAGGATTTTGTGGTTGCTCAATGACTCAATACATGGTGGTTACTTGATTATTATTAGGTCGTGGCTGTACAGCTATGGGGTGATACCTAATAATGTCATCTCATCGAGGTAAAAACTGATTATATTTTATTTCAGTTTTATGGTATTTTCACTTTTATTTAAAGAAATGTTGGGCAGAAGGAAGATTAGACATGTCCTATGATGGCTATGTTGGGTAGAATTAGGAATCTTGCTGACAGTCACCAACCTGATTTCTAACTCAGTAAAAAGAAAACTTGGATTCACCTAAGAATGTAATGAGTGATTCTAGAACTCAAGGATTTTCTTTAATGGAAGGTACAGAACCAGATGAGGTACTAGTGTCTTTCTCTTCCTGAGATTCTGATTCTATGTCTTACTCTCTCCCAGCATCTAGTCAGGGAGGCAGCTCAGACAGAAGGTATAACATAAAGGCAAGACTGGTATAACACAATGTTCCTAAACGAAAAGATTATAGTCTCAGAGAAAATGTGAACGACAATTAAATATAGCTGGCTACTAGTTACCATATATTGGTGTTTGGATCTCATTAAATCTCATAGTCCCATTTGAAACTTAATCTTTTATAGACTTCTGTTTACACTTTCTTCAGCACTTTTAGCACTTTCAATAGGATTTCCTTTTTAAAAAAATTATTTTTATTTATTTGACAGAGAGAGAGAGAGAAAGATCACAAGTAGTCAGAAAGGCAGGCAGAGAGAAAGAGGGGGAAGTGGGCTTTCTGTAGCCAGCCCAATGAAGGGCTCGATCCCAGGACCCTGAGATCATGACTTGAGCTGAAGGCAGAGGCTTAACCCTCTGAGCCACCCAGGAACCCCTCAATGGGATTTCCTAAAAGCAGCTCACTCATTTGTTTCTCTAAATCCCTTTGTGTTAGTCTAGACTTTTGTGAACATTCATAACACAACCATAAAAGCTAAAGTTATGGTTTATTCCCCATCTCAAGAAATGAATTTACCTACATTTTTAAAATTTCTTTTCAGAGTAACAGAATTCATTGTTTTTGCACCACACACAGTGCTCCATGCAATACCTGCCCTCCCCAATACCCACCACCTGGTTCCCCTAACCTCCCAACCCCCACCCCTTCAAAACCATCAGGTGGTTTTTCAGAGTCCATAGTCTCTCATGGTTCACCTCCCCTTCCAATGTCCCTGACCTCCCTTCTCCTCTCCATCTCCCCATGTCCTCCATGTTATTTGTTATGCTCCACAAATAAGTGAAACCATATGATACTTGACTCTCTCTGCTTGACTTATTTCAGTCAGCATAATCTCTTCCAGTCCCATCCATGTTGCTACAAAAGTTGGGTATTCATCCTTTCTGATGGAGGCATAATGCTCCATAGTATCTTTTCTTTCACATTTTCAAAAATTCCAAGTCTGCTTTGTTGATTCTTCCCACAAGACACAAGACACTTGTGTTTTAATAGAAAATACAAACAGCAAGAATGAGAATGGAATGCTCATTGTTCTTCATAATGAGTTTCATTATCATAAAGCTTGTTCATGCTGTGTCCTCTCAGTAAAGGCAAGTCAAGGCTATCATCTTTTCTTAACTCACGCTGTGTCAGAACTGAGTATCATGAGACTCTAGTAACTAGACGCTAAGAAATGGGAAATCAGAATAATCATAATGACTTGTTAACTTAGAAATTTTCTATGTGGGGACACCTGGGTAGCTCAGTCTATTAAGCATATGACTCTTGATTTCAGCATCTGACTCATAATTTCAGCGTTGTGAGATTGAGCCCCATGCCAGACTCCACAGTAGACCTGCTTATATTCTCTCTCCCTCTCCCCTCATCTTACACTCTCCCTCTCATTGATTAATTAATTAATTAATTAAAACACAATAAAATAAAATACATAAAAGTTCTCTATGTGAAGTAGCAAACTGAATGGGACATGGATACAGTATAATCAATAAACTAGAACAAAATTAGGACTTCTAATTCAAGGAAGCAAGTCTACTATCGAAATCGCTCCTTAACTTCTTTGAAGTTAGAATAATTCTTAATTTCAATACTAAGAAGCCAAAAACTCCTTACTGAGACCTTTATCTTGGTTCTAAATTTTATAGGAAATGTTCATCTAGGACCTAAAGGTATTGGAGAACAATTAACACTCCTGACAATATCTTCAATGGCAGATCTATAAAAAACATTTAAATTTTTAAAATTTATTTATTTATTTTTTCAGGGTAACAATATTCATTGTTTTTGCACAGCACCCAGTGCTCCATGCAATATGTGCCCTCCCTATTACCCAACCACCTGGTTCCCCCAACTTCCCACCCCCACCCCTTCAAAGCCCTCAGGTTGTTTTTCAGAGTCCATAGTCTCTTATGGTTCACCTCCCCTTCCAATTTCCCTCAACTTCCTTCTCCTCTCCATCTCCCAATGTCCTCCATGTCATTTATTATGCTCCACAAATAAGTGAAACCATATGATACTTGACTCTCTCTGCTTGACTTATTTCACTCACCATAATCTTTTCCAGTCCCGTCCATGTTGCTACAAAAGTTGGGTATTCATCCTTTCTTTTCTTTTTTTTTTTTTTTAATAAACATATAATGTATTTTTATCCCCACGGGTACAGGTCTGTGAATCACCAGGTTTGCACACTTCACAGCACTCATGATAGCACATACCTTCCCCAGTGTCCATAAACCCCTCCCCCTCTCCCAACCCCACCTCCCCCCAGCAACCCTCAATTTGTTTTGTGAGATTAAGAGTCATTTATGGTTTGTCTCCCTCCCAATCCCATCTTATTTCATTTATTCTTCTCTTATTCCCCTAACCCCCCATGTTGCATCTCCATGTCCTCATATCAGGGAGATCATATGACAGTTGTCTTTCTCTGATTGACTTATTTCAATAAGCATGATACGCTCTAGTTCCATCCACGTCGTCGCAAATGGCAAGATTTCATTTCTTTTGATGGCTGCATAGTATTCCATTGTGTATATATACCACATCTTCTTTATCCATTCATCTGTTGATGGACATCTAGGTTCTTTCCATAGTCTGGCTATTGTAGACATTGCTGCTATAAACATTCGGGTACACGTGCCCCTTCGGATCACTATGTTTGTATCTTTAGGGTAAATACCCAGTAGTGCAATTGCTGGGTCATAGGGTAGTTCTATTTTCAACATTTTGAGGAACCTCCATGCTGTTTTCCAGAGTGGTTGCACCAGCTTGCATTCCCACCAACAGTGGAGGAGGGTTCCCCTTTCTCCGCATCCTCGCCAGCATCTGTCATTTCCTGACTTGTTCATTTTAGCCATTCTGACTGGTGTGAGGTGATATCTCATTGTGGTTTTGATTTGTATTTCCCTGATGCCGAGTGATGTGGAGCACTTTTTCATGTGTCTGTTGGCCATCTGGATGTCTTCTTTGCAGAAATGTCTGTTCATGTCCTCTGCCCATTTCTTTTTTTTTTTCATTTTATTTATATTTTCAGTGTAACAGTATTCATTCTTTTTGCACAACACCCAGCGCTCCATGCAAAACGTGCCCTCCCCATTACCCACCACCTGTTCCCCCAACCTCCCACCCCTGACCCTTCAAAACCCTCAGGTTGCCCCAACCTCCCACCCCTGACCCTTCAAAACCCTCAGGTTGTTTTTCAGAGTCCATAGTCTCTTATGGTTCACCTCCCCTCCCCAATGTCCATAGCCCGCTCCCCCTCTCCCAATCCCACCTCCCCCCAGCAACCCCCAGTTTGTTTTGTGAGATTAAGAGTCATTTATGGTTCGTCTCCCTCCCAATCCCATCTTGTTTCATTTACTCTTCTCCTATCCCCCTACCCCCCCATGTTGCTTCTCCATGTCCTCATATCAGGGAGATCATATGATAGTTGTCTTTCTCTGATTGACTTATTTCACTAAGCATGATACGCTCTAGTTCCATCCACATCGTCGCAAATGGCATGATTTCATTTCTTTTGATGGCTGCATAGTATTCCATTGTGTATATATACCACATCTTCTTTATCCATTCATCTGTTGATGGACATCTAGGTTCTTTCCATAGTCTGGCTATTGTAGACATTGCTGCTATAAACACAGGGTATCAGAATGGATAAAAAAACAAAACCCATCAGTATGTTGCCTACAAGAAACTCATTTTAGACGCGAAGACACCTCCACATTTAAAGTGAGGGGGTGGAAAACAATTTACCATGCTAATGGGCATCAGAAGAAAGCTGGGGTGGCAATCCTTATATCAGATCAATTAGATTTTAAGCCAAAGACTATAATAAGAGATGAGGAAGGACACTATATCCTACTCAAAGGGTCTGTCCAACAAGAAGATCTAACAATTTTAAATATCTATGCCCCTAACGTGGGAGCAGCCAGCTATATCAACCAATTAATAACAAAATCAAAGAAACACATCAATAATAATACAATAATAGTAGGGGACTTTAACACTCCCCTCACTGAAATGGACAGATCATCCAAGCAAAAGATCAACAAGGAAATAAAGGCCTTAAATGACACACTGGACCAGATGGACATCACAGATATATTCAGAATATTTCATCCCAAAGCAACAGAATACACATTCTTCTCTACTGCACATGGAACCTTCTCCAGAATAGATCACATCCTGGGTCACAAATCAGGTCTCAACCGGTATCAAAAGATTAGGATTATTCCCTGCATATTTTCAGACCACAATGCTCTGAAGCTAGAACTCAATCACAAGAGGAAAGCTGGATAGAACCCAAATACATGGAGACTAAACAGCATCCTTCTAAAGAATGAATGGGTTAACCAGGAAATTAAAGAAGAATTGAAAAAATTCATGGAAACAAATGATAATGAAAACACAACAGTTCAAAATCTGTGGGACACAGCAAAGGCAGTCCTGAGAGGAAAATATATAGCAGTACAAGCCTTTCTCAAGAAACAAGAAAGGTCTCAAGTACACAACCTAACCCTACACGTAAAGGAGCTGGAGAAAGAACAAGAAAGAAATCCTCTGCCCATTTCTTGATTGGATTGTTTGTTCTTTGGGTGTTGAGTTTGCTAAGTTCCTTATAGATTTTGGATACTAGCCCTTTATCTGACATGTCGTTTGCAAATATCTTCTCCCATTCTGTCAGTTGTCTCTTGGTTTTGTTAACTGTTTCCTTTGCTGTGCAAAAGCTTTGATCTTGATGAAATCCCAATAGTTCATTTTTGCCCTTGCTTCCCTTGCCTTTACCGATGTTCCTAGGAAGATGTTGCTGTGGCTGAGGTCGAAGAGGTTGCTGCCTGTGTTCTCCTCAAGGATTTGGATGGATTTCTTTCTCACATTGAGGTCCTTCATCCATTTGGAGTCTATTTTCGTGTGTGGTGTAAGGAAGTGGTCCAATTTCATTTTTCTGCATGTGGCTGTCCAATTTTCCCAGAACCATTTATTGAAGAGGCTGTCTTTTTTCCATTGGACATTCTTTCCTGCTTTGTCGAAGATTAGTTGACCATAGAGTTGAGGTTCAAAAACATTTAAATTTTAAAAATTATGTTTCTTTATTTTAACTTCTCTTCATTTACTTTTTATTTGAGTTCCAACAGTTTTGTTTCTCTGTCGGCTCAAAAAATCTATGGATATGCTTTAGTAGAGCCAGTTTTTCAACAACAGAACACACAGTATATAAAATGCAGTGATTATGCATCTATAACTTACAAGGAGGGAAAATCTCATTTGTGTTTTTGTTTATAACCTTATGCAAGAGTCATTACACTTTTTGCAAAAGTATCCTTTAGTAAGTATCAGAATGGAAGAATGAAACAGTGGCTTTTAAGGATCATTGGTCTCAAGGTTATAATTTATAATGAATCACATAAAACCCCACCATCACTAAAATAACAATCCTGTGATCAGGAAAAGGAGATAGGGGATTGCTATCATAATTGGTGCTTAGATTTTGAATTCCACTAGTTTCTCACTAATGATACAACAAATTCCAAACTCACTATATATAAAAAAAGCCTCATTCTATCATAGGCATATCTGTTCCTCCAAATACATTAATCTTGCTGTAGCCAACTTTATGTTACTGTGACATGCACAGAGAAACCTCCCATCATATCAATTATCTTTATTAAGAACTTATATGGATTTGTGCTTCTTTTACTCAATATCTGACTCACCAATAGGCAGTAATAGCTACATCTATTTTTTTGCCCATCGTAGTAGCCACAATACCTGATTTCTTGTAGGTACCTCGTGTATATTTAAAACAAATCAGTGAATTAATAAATCTTGTGTTTTCACCACCTTCTTTCAGTTACCATTTTTATTTCCTTCATAATTTTTCATGTTACAAAAGCTCCAGTAATCTTTAGTTTCACATTCCTCAAATCGTCCTAAACTCTGCTGACGGACAGTTAAATTTACCCCAAACATAGCTTTATCATGTCACACTTAAAATCACATGTTTTCCACGGCTCCTCATTACCTAGAATCTAGACTACACTTTCTCACTTGAGGTTCTCAGAAGGAATTAAATTAAATCCAACCACCCCAGGCACCCATTATATGTAATGAATTAACTTCTCTCCTATGCCTCTAAATTGATGGTATCTATGCAGTAATTTTCAGAGAGTTGAGAAAATAATTGCTCAATTTAATTTATGTAAGGCTTTATTGTCTTGTGGAACCTCAGTTGAGAAGGACTTGCTCCAGGAAAACAATGTACACCTGCCTTAATTTTCTGATCTACTCTCCCATAACTACTCCTCACATTCCCTTGGCGTTATTCAAGTTGAACTCTTCCACAGTCATCAGGCATTTCTGTCTCCACCAGTTAGTGTTCTGCAGTCCTCACATATCCACTGTGCATCTCTTTGGATGAAATCTTGACCAGTCTTTAAGATTACTCACCAACAGCCCATGGAGAGTTCTTTGGCCTTCCAGCATAGTGTTGCACGTATTACCTTTAATTTAACATTATTGATAGTTTTGCATTTTTTAAACGTCTCTTATGAGTTCCTTGGAAGCTGAACTTCTGCCCACAAAAGAGAACATCATGTCTTTTGCAGAGTGAATGCCAGATTTAGAGGGTAGACCATTATGCTGCTGAAGGAAAAGATCTAAGCAAAGCAGCCGAATCAGGAAAAAATATAAGATAAAGAGCAAGTGTCCTCTGATACAAAGTGTCAGTTTTCCACCACTGCCTGACATAAAGAACCAGTCCTGAGAATGAGCACCAGCATGACAAGGAATTAAACACCAGAAGAAAATATCCAAAAGTTATTACTCACTCTTTCTTTGCAAGTGTGTGTTCTTAAATTAAAATACCAGGATCCAGTCAGGATGGCAGAGAAGTAGCAGGCGGAGACTACATCAGGTAGCAGGAGATCAAACATTTCAAACAAGTAAAAATCCAACAGGAGATCGAAGAGAAGAAGAATAGCAATTCTAGAAACAGAAAATAAACCACTTTCTGAAAGGTAGGACTGGCGAAGTGAATCCAAAGCGACAGAAAGATAGACAGCGGGGTGAGGGTCTGGCTCCCGGCAAATGGCAGAGCAATGGAGCACAAAATTGGGACTTTTAAAAGTCTGTTCCACTGAGGGACATTGCTCCAGAGGCTCAATCAGGGTGAAGCCCACGCAGGGTCAGCGTGGTCTCAGGTCCCGCAGGGTCACAGAAGGATCAGGGGTGTCGGAGTGTTGCAGAGCTTGCAGGTATTAAAACAGGGAAGCCGGCTACAGAGACAGAGCTGAGGAGTGAGCTCTCAGCTCGGGGTTACCTTGAACTGGTCGCAGGTTGCTTGAGCATGGAGTGCGGCTGGAGGCTGGGGATATGGGAGTGATTAGGCACTGTTCTCTGGGGGCGCACTGAGGAGTGGGGCCCCAGGCTCTTGCCCCCTCCAGGCCGGAGATGGGAGGCTGCCATTTTCAATCCCATCCTCTGGAACTCTACGGAAAGCGTTCAGGGAACAACAGCTCCCAAAGCGAACCCAAGCAGATTATTTAGCCCGGCCTCTGGTAAGTGCGGTTCAATTCCACCTTGGGCAAAGACACTTGAGAATCACTACAACAGGCCCCTCCCCCAGAAGATCAACAAGAAATCCAGCCAGGACCAAGTTCACCAAGGAGAGTAGGTGCAATACCAAGGACAGCAGCGGAATTCCAGAGGAGGAGAATGCAAAGCACGGAACTCATGGCTTTCTCCCCATGATTCTTTAGTCTTGTGGTTAATTTTTTTTTCAATTTTTTTCTTCTTCTACTAAATTTTTTTTAACTTTTACCCGTCTCTTTTTTAACGTTTTAATTAGTTTATCTAATATATCATATATATATATATATATATATGTTTTCTTTTTTATATTTTTTATTCGTTTGTTTTCTTTTTTTAATTTTTCCTTTCTTTATTTCTGAACCTCTTTTTATCCCCTTTCTCCAGCCCACGATTTGGGATCGCTTCTGATTTGGTTAAAGTGCATTTTCCTGGGGTCTTTGCTACCCTTTTAGTATTTTACTTGCTCCTTCATATACTCTTATCTGGACAAAATGACAAGGTGGAAAAATTCACCACAAAAAAAAAAAAGAACAAGAGGCAGTACCAAAGGCTTGGGACCTAATCAATACAGACATTGGTAATATGTCAGATCTAGAGTTCAGAATGACGTTTCTCAAGGTTCTAGCCAGGCTCAAAAAAGGCATGGAAGATATTAGAGAAACCCTCTGTGGAGATATAAAATGCCTTTCTGGAGAAATGAAAGAAGTAAAATCTAACCAAATTGAAATCAAAAAATTTATTAATGAGATGCAATAAAAAATGGAGGCTCTCACTGTTAGGATAAATGAGGCAGAAGAAAGAATTAGTTATATAGAAGACCAAATGGCAGAGAATAAAGAAGCTGAGCAAAAGAGGGACAAACATCAAATGGACCACGAGGGGAGAATTCAAGAGATAAGTGACACCATAAAACGAAACAACATTAGAATAATTGGGATTCCAGAAGAAGAAGAAAGAGAGAGGGGAGCAGAAAATCTATTGGAGAGAGTTATTGGAGAGAATTTCCCAAATATGGCAAAGGGAACAAGCATCAGAATCCAGGGGTACAGAGAACCCCCCTCAAAGTCAACAAGAATAGGCCCACACCCCGTCACCTAATAGTAAAATTTACAAGCCTTAGTGACAAAGAGAA
Organism: Meles meles; assembly: GCF_922984935.1. Classification (NCBI taxonomy): domain Eukaryota; kingdom Metazoa; phylum Chordata; class Mammalia; order Carnivora; family Mustelidae; genus Meles; species Meles meles. The sequence continues at coordinate 390,309 of NW_025721166.1, read as the reverse complement.
AATTCTGAATGCAGCCTGGGAAAAGAAGTCTATAACATACAATGGTGAAAATATTAGATTGGCAGCAGACTTACCCACAGAGACCTGGCAGGCCAGAAAGAGCTGGCATGATATGTTCAGAGCACTAAATGAGAAAAACATACAGCCAAGAATACTATATCCAGCTAGGCTATCATTGAAAATAGAAGGAGAGATAAAAAGCTTTCAGGACAAACAAAAACTGAAAGAATTTGCAAACACCAAACCAGCTCTACAGGAAATATTGAAAGGGGTGCTCTAAGCAAAGAGAGAGCCTAAAAGTAGTAGATCAGAAACAAACAGAGATGATATACAGTAATAGTCACCTTACAGGCAATACAATGGCACTAAATTCTTATCTCTCAATAGTTACCTGGAATGTTAATGGGCTAATGCCCCAATCAAAAGACACAGGATATCAGAATGGATAAAAAAAACAAAACCCATATATATGTTGCCTACAAGAAACTCATTTTAGACCCAAAGACACCTCCAGATTTAATGTGAGGGGGTGGAAATCAATTTACCATGCTAATGGACATCAGAAGAAAGCTGGGGTGGAAATCTTTATATCAGATCAATTAGATTTTAAGCCAAATCCTATAATAAGAGAAGAGGAAGGACACTATATGATACTCAAAGGGTCTGTCCAACAAGAAAATCTAACAATTATAAATATCTATGCCTCTCACATGGGAGCAGCCACCTCTATAAACCAATTAGTAAGAAAATCAAAGAAACACATCAATAATAATACAATAATAGTAGGGGACTTGAACACTCCCCTCACTTAAATGGACAGATCATCCAAGCAAAAGACCAACAAGGAAATAAAGACTTAAATGACACACTGGACCAGATGGACATCACAGATATATTCAGAACATTTCATCCCAAAGCAACAGAATACACATTCTTCTCTAGTGCACATGGAACCTTCTCCAAAATAGATCACATCCTGGGTCATAAAAAAGGTCTCAAACAGTATCAAAAGATTGGGATCATTCCCTGCATATTTTTGAACCACAATGTTCTGAAGCTAGAACTCAATCACAAGAGGAAATTTGGAAAGAACCCAAACACATGGAGACTAAAAAGCATCCTTCTAAAGAATGAATGGGTCAACCAGGAAATTAAAGAAGAATTGAAAAAATTCATGGAAACAAATGATATTGAAAACACAATGGTTCAAAATCTGCGGGACACAGCAAAGGGAGTCCTGAGAGGAAAATATATAGTGGTACAAGCCTTTCTCAAGAAAGGTCCCAAATACACAACCTAACCCTACAGCTAAAGGAGCTGGAGAAAGAACAAGAAAGAAACCCTAACCCAGCAGGAGAAGAGAAGTCATAAAGATCAGAGCTGAAACCAATGAAATAGAAATGAAAAAAAAAAAAAATAGAACAAATCAACAAAACTAGAAGCTGGTTCTTTGAAAGAATAAGATTGAAAAACCCCTGGCCAGACTTATCCAAAAGAAAAGAGAAAGGACCCAAATAAATAAATTCATGAATGATAGAGGAGAGATCACAACTAACACCAAAAAATACAGACAATTATAAGAACATATTATGAGCAACTCTACGCCAACAAATTTGACAATCTGGAAGAAAGGGATGTATTCCTAGAGACATGTAAACTACCACAACTGAACCAGGAAGAAATAGAAAACCTGAACAGACTCATAACCAGTAAGGAGACTGAAAGAGTCATCGAAAATCTCCAAACAAACAAAAGCCCAGGGCCAGATGGCTTTCCAGGGGAATTATACCAAACAGTTAAAGAAAAACTAATTCCTATTCTCCTGAAACTGTCCCAAAAAAATAGAAATGGAAGGAAAACTTCCAAACTCATTTTATGAGGTCAGCATCACCTTGATCCCAAAACCAGACAAGGATCCCACCAAAAAAGAGAACTACAGATCAATATCCTTGATGAACACAGATGCAAAAATTCTCACCAAAATACTAGCCAATAGAATTCAACAGTATATTAAGGCCTGGTGAGAGAGTATGTATAACTGCATGTCTCAATCCAGACACTGTAAATAATCTTCCTTCACTCTAAATGAATCATATCCTTCCCTGAGAGGCATGAAGCTCCCTCCTCTGTCCTAGGCTCCCCTGCCTGTTCTTAATTCTCCCAGGGAATCTGTTCAATGTTCACTCCTCAAGACTCAGCCCACAACCCAACTCTGTGTCCTCTTCTGGTCAGTCCACAAACCCCTGAGCACTGACTCCTTCACCTGTTGGCATTTTAGCAAAGATTGCCATAGTCTCCAATCCCACTTATTAGTTCCTTGTCACATAATTCTGTTGGTTTGCTTTGCATGCTTTATGTCCTGAAAGCAGTGATACCTCATGTTTTTAGTGGTTGGTCTAGGAAGGTATGAGCATACATAGTAGATCATTTGTTACACAATTGACAATTTTCTTAGGAAAAGTAAAGATAAATTTAAGTGTAACTTAAACCATAATTCACACAAGTATTGCAATGAAATACATAGGTGGTAGGGCTCACCTTGGATTCATGCCATGAACTTAAAAATACACTTATTTCTCCTTAAGGTGAAAATTGAGGCAATTCTTCAATTTTCCTTCATTGTATCTTGACAAGATCACCTTCTCACCAGTATCCTTCCTTAGAAAACAGATTGAGAGCTCATTGTCAAGGTATAGCAATATTTTCTAGCAACATCTAGTTAACATCACAACCCTCAATAACTATTAGCAACATAAGCTCCCCAATGTACCTTAAATGTGAAAGAAAACACAATAGCAGAGCTTTTTTGTAAATTTAATTTATTTAATTTCAAATATAACGTATTATTACTTTCAGAGGTAGAATTCAGTGAATCAAAATTTGCAAATAACACCCAGTGCTCATTATGTCAAGCTCCCTCCTTAATGCCCATCACACAGTTACCTTTTCCCCAATGACCTCTCCCTCCAGCAACCCTCCGTTTCTTCCCTAATGTTAAGAGTCTCTTATGGTTTGCCTTCCTCTGTGACTTCCTTTTGTATTATTTTTTCCTTTCCTTCCCCTAGATTTCCTTCCCCCCTTTTTTTTCCTAAATAGTGTTTCGAAATACCATATGAGTGAAATAATCAGATATTTCACTTTCCCTTATGGACTTATTTCACCTAACAACACCTCTATTTTCATCCATGTTGTTGCTAATGGCAATGTGTCATTCTTTTTATGGTATAGTAATACTCTATTGTGTATGAACAAATGGCCAACAGACATATGAGAAAATGTTCAACATCACTCAGCATCACGGAAATACAGATCAAACCTCAATGAAATAGCACCTTACACTGGTCAGACTGGCTAAAATTAGTAAGATTGGAAACAACACATGATGGTGAGGATTAAGAGAAAGGAGAACATTCTTACAGTGTTGGTCTGAATGCCAGTTGGTACAGACACTCTGGAAATGGTATGGAGATTCCTCTAAATGTCAAAAATAGAACTACTCAGGGCTCCCAAGAAGTAATCCTAACAAGTACTCAGTGACTCAGTTAGTTAAAAAACCTCCCTTTGGCTCAGGTCATGATCCCAGATTGAACAATGCCATGGATTTCATGCTCAGCAGTGACTATGCTTCATCCTCTTCCCGCTCATGGTGTCTTTATCAAATAAATAAAGTAAAAGATAAAAAATATAACTACCCTATGGCCCATCAACTGCTCTAACATGTATTTATCCAAAGGATAGAAGGATAGTGATTCAAAGGGGCACTTGTTTCCCCAATGTTTATAGGAGAAGTGTCCACAATTATCTAAGTATGTAAAGAACTCTGATGTCCATAATCACATGAATGGAGAACAATGATGTTGTATATACATTTAATAGCGTTTTAAGCTCATCTTTTCTACTTATAAATTACATTCCACTTAGTACAGCAGAATCCAATCCATTTGGATGCCACAGAGATCTTTCCACTTTCAACCCTTTCTCCTGATTATAGGGTTCCAGGAGGACCAAGTGAAGTTTGCATTTTTAGCATCTGGTGAAGGGTCCAAAGTATTCATAGTCTCTATTACCAAGACCCAGGAACAGACTCCAATCACTACCCCCTGTTTGCCACTTTACCCTTTTTTTAAGTTAAGATCGGGATCTAGAGAACACCAGCAGATGCCCCGCTCCACTTATTTCAGATAAGGACTGAAACTGGAGCTTGTCCCCAGCACTTTCTACAATAGCTCCAACCAGAAGATAGTGGCAAACCTATCGGCGACCAAACAACTCTGAAGTATGAGTCCTGCGCATGGAAGTGGCTCTGTCTCCTCCACTCACCAGACTGACTGCATCTGGTTATGACAGGCAGTATTCTCAGCAGTAATAATGACAAGACCTTCGATTTATTCATTTTTTCACCTGAAGTTATATATAGAATTATAATGTCTTCAAGTCGATAAAGGCATAGATGAGGGAAAGCACATTCCATGAACTTTAATCAGTGACTAGGGGCTGTAAAAGGTAGAGGACAACCCTAAGATAGTTCTCCCACCACTAGAAAATGCTTGCACCAATCAGACAGGTAACTGTGGTGCTGGCCCAGGTGTACTGAGTTTCTTTCTCTTCTTGCTCATCCCATCTCCATAGAGGACAGGATTTGATGTTTTTGCTAGTGCATCCCTGGTGCAGATTCTGGTGTGGGGTGTGAGTTATTTTAAGCCCTCAGTTACTAGGGAAATCCACTTTCCCTTTGAGCATTTCCTCTGATCAGGTTTGGGCACTGATGAGAACTTGGGGGTTGGATCATGGAGAAACTGGTGGGTGGGATAATGAATTGCTCCTGGGAGTAGGTCGGATCCCTGTCCTGCTGTGCATGAAGTTTGTCTCCATGGGGAGAAGAGGAAGATGGGAGATACCTGCCCTGATATGAAACAAATCCAAATGTCCACTGAAAGCCATTCTTTCCTGAGGTTCATTTGAGACCCCCCAGAGTTCCTACCTGATCCCTGACCTGTACCTGGGATGACAGGACTCCTATCAGCAGGGGACACCCACCATACCTAAGGAGGCAACAATTTGGGCAGCAAAGGCATAGTGAACCTGGTGCACCAGTAGGAAAGAGAGAGAAGGAATGGGTGATGACCCCATTCCCACCATCCCCTTGCCCTGGGGGCCCCTTAAGGCTATGTCCAGAACCCTTGTCCAGCAGTGTCCCAGTCTCTGACATCATTCGTGAATGCTTAGTCCAGTGCACATTCATGTCACCAGCCACGTTGTCCTCCTCACTCCAGCAAAGCCACTCAAGGCCACAGGCCTAGCAGTGTGAGACCTGGCCACGGCAGCTCAGAGGCCCATCCTGGGGAGCCACTGGCCATGGTCCTTGCTGGGGGGCTTAGGGTCTCCTATAATGGGTTCTCAGGAGCCTCCATGACTCTCCCAGGGCTCGTGTCCCTGTGGCACCTGCTGCTCTCCTCCCACCCCAGAGCTCTTGCTCAGCTGGACTTACTTTGCTACTTGCCAGCAGGACTATTGAGCTTGCATATGGGAGGGACATGGCTGTTGCTCTTTTTCTAAGTGATCGTTCTCTTTATTTGTTCTATGGGAAGGAATCCCAGGAGTCTTGTCAGCTTCCTGCCAGACCCTTTCCCACTCCCACACTGCTGTCCGAGCTGAGGGGCGACCTTCCAACTGCTTTTCTCTCTCTGCACTCCTCTCTGTCCTGCTTCCTTCTGGTTCTGCAACCCCCCTGTGGTGACCTTTTCTGGCTCTTGACTTTGCTCCTTGCACATCTTTGGGGACAAGTTCAAAATAAAGAAAAATAAATACATAAAATACATATATATGATGCATACACATCCTTTCCCAGCTGGGAGAACTAGTATCTATTGAACTGCTCTACGTACTGGAGATTGATTGGGAAGCAGCAGCCGTTGAGCTCCTGCTCTCCTGAATCTCCCAGGCTTCCTGATTCATGCTCGACTTTCACAAAACTTGGTTCCCACATTACAGAACCACTTATGAAGTCACTTACTTTGGTTTACAATTACAAATAGCTGGTAATTGAAGGCAATATATTTTATTTTTTAAATAATATTAATTTCTTGGAGGTGGCTTTTGTATAAACTCAAGTCTGCAAAGAATACCTGGAAGGTACAAAATATCAATGTGCTGTTTCCAGGAAGAAATTCAGTAATTAAACATGGTTAGCAATTATCACTTCCAAAATGATCTTTTTGGTTTGCTATTGAATAACATAAACTAGGAAATGACTTAGTTTTGTTTATTAGGTTACACTGTTTCTTTGGTAGAAACTTATTTTGATGTTACCCTCTGAGTGAGAAATACAAAACACTTTGTTAAAGCAGTTTTTCAGTTAGGTTCCATGACCACACGAAAATATAAAACCAGCACAAACACAATCTGTGTCAGATGCTCCAATCAGATAGGAACAGTGATATGGGGCGAAGGGAAAAAGGAAGGGAAGCAAGAGGCATCTGCATAGAGGAGACATTAAAACACATCTAAGGAAAAGGTGCACTTAGTACCATCCCCTTTTCACATGTTTATGCTCAAAACTTTACAGCCTTGTGGTGTGTTTCTGTGACAACAGCACATTCAAGGGACCCCTTGGCATACCTGTCCATCCCAAATGTAGGAAACTCAAGTGGGACCCAGTGGGTGGATGAGAACTCCCATTTCTGTTCTTCTCTGAGTACAGGCTGCATTTCTGGTGAAGAGCAAGTGCTTCAGTTACTGCCCTGTAACCCCAGTCTTTCCTACTGGTGATCATCATGAAAACTTCTCATTCTCAGGGATCTAAATTTTAAAAGTGTTCTCAGCATGGAAAGAGTGAAGGGCATTTCTGGTTTCAGCGGGTCCTTAGAAAAATCACTCTTAATAAGACTCTAACTCAAATTTCTGGGCTGAAAGCCATATAGAGTAATTTATATGACCTTTTCATCCTTTTCTATATGAAATTATTATAATATTTTTATTGAATATATTTGGCTTACATTTATGAAAATGGGAACAGTGTTTTCCTGGGCTAGGTCTAAATAAAGGAGAAGATGTTCCAATAAAACCGGTGACCAGGCTGGGTAACCTCATCCTGAATTACTGAAATGGACATCTATGGCTTGCTAGCACTGAAAACAACATAGGGTTATATGCAAAGCTGGCATCCCTTTAAAATGATACAGGTTTTTTTTGTTTTTTTTTTTTACTATATAAAGAATATAAAAATATGTACACATGTTAGTTTTTATTTATTTATTTATTTATTTACTTTTAGGGGACTAGGGAGAAGGGAAGAGGGAGAGGGAGTGAGTATCTTAATCTCATACCACACAAACCTTGGAGCTCAATATTGCAGTCACATCTCACAAGACCTGAGATGAAATCAAGAGTTGGATGCTTTACCCACTGAGTCACCCAGGGAAACCAATCATTGGTAGACTTATATTAAAAAAATGTTGGAAATGCTGTTGTACTAAATCCCTTTTATGTGTATGGCTGCAGATTACAATGACTTAGCCACATTGGTGAGTATCATAAGGTGACCATTGGTATATTAAGAGCAATGGGCTTTAGAATTCTGATGGCTACTAGTTATTTTCTATTTATAATTCTACTGAATTAACAAACTCTAAGCAGCAATGTTGATGTTGTCCAGACAAATAAGGATGGTTATTATTAGGATAGGAACCACTGGTGGCATGAAGAACAGAGAATAACCCCTTTCTGAAGGTCATCAAAATAGAACAGAACCACCACAGTTCTATAACATGTCCATCTACTGTAGGTGGAAATGGAAACTCACAAAACCATAGCTATGATAGGGATTGGCTATAATCCAGGAATGCTCCACTTTTAAGAGTGCTAAATTAATCCTTTCAATATGATTCAGTGTTTTGTATTTTATGTTCATATGTTTTATGTTTGTGTGTGTGTGTGATTTTTATGGCTATATATGTTCATTTTTCAAAGGAAAGTTAAGCTATATTTCTTTATTAATTGATCAATAGTAGGATTGGTCATTGATCTAGAACTTTTTTCTTAAACCCCTGTTTCCAAGCATAAACAGTGAGAACCAATTGCAACAATTAAATGCAAAATGAACTGCATTATACACTTCAGTGTCATTGAAGGGGGTTATTTTGGAAACATTCTATGCTTGCTAAACAAATTGTCCATTGTAGCTAAAGTTTTGTCATTAGTCACCACTTAACATGTTTTTTTTTTAATTTGTTTATTTTCAACATACCAGTGTTCATAGTTTTTGCATCACACCCAGTGCTCCATGCAGTACGTGCCCTCCCTATTACCCACCACCTGACATGTTTTTAAGATTTTATTTTAATTCCACTTAGATAATACACAACATAATGTTAGTTGAAGATATATAATATGGTGATTCAACACTTCCATACAACACCTGGTACTCATCACAAGTGTACTTGTTAATCCCTATCCCCTATTTAATACCTTCCCAACACCCTCCCCTAGGTGATCATCTCTTCCTTCGTTGGAGTTATGGGTCTGTTTATCGGTTTGCCTCTCTCTCTTTTTTCCCCTTTGCTCCTTTCTTTTTTGAATTCACATACGAGTAAAAACTTAATGGTATTTGTCTTTCTGTGGTTTATTTCACTTGTCATAATACTCTCTAGATTCATTCATGTCACTGCAAATGGCAAGAATTCATTGTATTTATGGCTTAGTAATATTATATTATATACCTATATCTGATGTCTAATATGTATTACATATCTATATATCTATACATATCTCTATATATGACATATATTATATATCTATAGATTGTTTATCTATATAAATATCTATACACATGTATAGATATAATTTATATACCTATTTATACACATATATATATATATTTATACATCTGTATAGATTTATATAATGGTATAAACACCTTTTCTTCTTTAGTCATTTATCTGTTGATGGACAACTGGACTCCTTCCATATTTTGGGTACTGTGGTCAAATATACAGTATTGCTTATGTATGCAAACTATTGAGAATGTCTGTGGCTTTTAGACATCAACTTACATTTTATAAGTTACTTATAAGAAAAAAAGAAAAATTACCACAAAAATAGAGTGACTGGTACTATATAATTATTTTGTCAAATCCCTATTATTTATTTTTCTGAATTAATGGAACCTTTGTCTTAAATCCTGAAATAGGATGGAATGGCATTGTTCTTAAAGAGTTCACAAGGTGAAATTAATGGACTCCTAAGAAGCAGGACTAGTGGGAACTTTGTTACATTTCTACAGAGCAGATCCTCTGAATTACTCTTATTATGGTCCCCATCATCTTGTTTCTCAGGCTGTAAATGATGGGGTTGACTACTGGGATCAGGATAGTGCAGGAGACAGCAAGGACCTTAACCTCTCTGGAGTTTGGAAGGATCTTGGGCATAAGTAAGTGTAAACAAAGATCCATGCAGGCCAGAGTCAACATGACTGGAACATCACAAAAGAAATGGTTGATGGTTTTGGATCTATTCTAAGGGATTTGGAAGTCATATGCAGTGTGGGCATAGGAGTTGATTGAGCACAGGATCAAAGATCCTCTTATGGTCACCACACAAACTCTTTTGCTCATACAAACAGCATAGTGGAGAGGAAAGCAAATTTGCTGCATAATGATCATAGGCCACAGACGTCAATAAAAATCCATCTGCATCAGATAAATTAATGAAAAAGAAACTCTGAGTTGCACATTTGTTTCCAGAGAGATAATCAGAAACCATCTTGGGGACATTCCTGGAGATATAGTTCAGGTCCATGAGGGAGTTGACTAAGTAGAAAATACATGGGTGTGTGGAGGTGGGTGTCCAGGATGATCATGGACAGGTTACCAAACAGAGCGACCATTAGGAAAAGGAGAAAACTGAGAATGAAGAAAAACAGGACAATTCTTCATGGTGAGAATAACCCCAATAAGAATAAATCAGTTGATGTTTGGTTAATATTTTCTGTGTGTCATTAATTTAGTTTCCCCTAAAGGGAGACACATAATAAGTACAGAAAAAACAATCTCTTATTAATTCATTATTTTAGTTCCACTCTGACTTATTCAGGACACATTGCCTCTCTTAAAAAAATTAGCACATATCTTGAAAAAAATCTCCTCATAGTTAAAAATCTTGATGTCATACGAATATCAAACTCCAAAATATTTCATAGAAATGTGTAAATTTGTAAGGATAATATATTTCTGTGACTTTATTAAGATACCCATATTTTATTTTTCTGTATAAGTTTAGTTATTATCAATGGCAGTCTTAGTACTTGTTATATATGCATTGTAAGGCAGTGTAAATGCATAAATTATAGACCTGTACATAAATATAATTTATGACACACAGGCAGTGATTTTTTTTTCTCTAATTAAGCCCTAAGATTTCTGAAATTATAGTAGTCTATCAGGACACGGTGTAGATATATATCCTTTTGGTTTGTTCATTTGTTTGTTTTGGTGCCAAGACAATTATCTACTTCATTTTCCCCCAGAAATCTACAATGAAGAGTTATTGACAACTATAAGTTATAAGAAGCCGATTTGGTCCTCCTCACTCTATATTCAAATGCTTTAAAGAAACTCCTTTCCTGACAGTTTTCTCTAAAGTTTTATTTTAGCTCCTTGGTTCTGCTTACGCTCTCTGAAAATATCTGTATTATTCTTCTGCTTCTCAATAATTATATAACAGTTAGCATTGCTTTATGGCACCTCTTCTTATTCTGTTTGACCTTTTGATTTTGTGTATTTAAAACACTTTCAATTTTTTGATAAGTGTGAGTTTAGCTCCTATATGTATCAATCTCTGTCATAAAAATCAACTAACATAATACAGAAGTAAATCTACATAACTTTAAATGAAGTGGGAAACAGAGTAGAGGGTGGAATCAGAGATAGAAAGGTTACGGACATATTGGGTGAAGAGGTTTTAAGGAACAGACACTTAAAAAGAGTAGGGGAAATGGCATTTTGAGAATATTCTAAGTAGGAAGGAGTGGAGAGAATCTTCTCCAGAAGGAATACCATCAGTGAGTAAAGCCCAGCATGCTGTGCCTACAAAGGATTGTAGTGCTTCACTCTCTCATACTTTTCTAGGATCAAAGCCATCAGAATATTGAGGAATTCTTTGTATGAAAGATAGACACACACCCATATAGTTATACTGAATTAAAAATGACCTACATAAATGCCTGGTTGTGGATATTAAGGAGGTACGTATTGCATGGAGCACTTGGTGTGGTGCATAAACAATGAAACTTGGAACACAGAAAAAATAAAATTAAATTTAAAAAAAGATAAAGGCAAGACCCTTTTGCAACAAAAATGAGAGAATTTGTTAAATCCATACTAAAAATGTCATGAGTTATTTAAAATGAAGGGTCAAATAATAACCTTTTTTAAAATAAATGATAATAATTAATGTAATAAATGTAATGAAAGTTTGAAAATATAAATTGGTGAAAATCGACCAGAAAGCACAGTAAAACACAAAATTTGACACTTAGGACAGAAAATAGAGTGAGAGGAATAATAAAAGATGACCCAACATATATTTATGGGCATTTCTGTAAATGTGTATGACATTCATTTTTTTTGACACAATATTTATTTATTTTTAATTTAATATTACAAAAAGACCTTTTTTCTTTCTTTTTTTGTATCTATGAAAGAATCATGTTTATTTAAAATTAACACAATTTAACAATTGTCAAATGGGAAGAAAGAAATTACAGAAAAAAAAATATAATCATCTATATATGCCTGGTTTGCTTATTTCTTTCAAAGTGAATGGGAGTCTTAAAATTGGGCTAAAGGTCACTTTACATGTTATTTTCTGTATCTTTTGAAGTACACCATCTATAATCTAATCATTTCTGGAAAGTTTTGTTATTTTTCAGGAAACATTAGAAATATAGTTTCATGAACAATAAAGATATACATCAGGCTCCATATTCTGTTATTTGGTGTTGTTTTTGTTTTTTTGCGGGTTTTTTTTTTATTTTTTCAAATTTTTAAAATTTTTTTTCAACATAACAGTATTCAGTGTTTTTGCACCACACCCAGTGTTCCATGCAATATGTGCCCTCCCTATTACCCACCACCTGGTTCCCCCAACAACCCAACCCCCACCCCTTCAAAACCCTCAGGTTGTTTTTCAGAGTCCATAGTCTCTCATGGTTCATCTCCCCTTCCAATTTCCCTCAACTTCCTTCTCCTCTCCATCTCCCCATGTCCTTCATGTTTTTTGTTATGCTCCACAAATAAGTGAAACCATATGATACTTGACTCTCTCTGCTTGATTTATTTCACTCAGCATAATCTCTTCCAGTCCTGTCCATGTTGCTACAAAAGTTGGGTATTCATCCTTTCTGATGGAGGCATAATACTCCATCATGTATATGGACCACATCTTCCTTATCCATTCATCTGTTGAAGGGCATCTTGGTTCTTTCCACAGTTTGACGACTGTGGTCATTGCTGCAATAAACATTGGGGTACAGATGGTGCTTCTTTTCACTACATCTGTATAAAAGAACTTTTTTCTAAACCAATATATGATTTACAATATTGAATGATGATATAATGAACACAGAAAATTAGCATAAATAATCATTAAATGGTATTTTCTTGAAAATACTCAATATTGGGGTGCTTGGGTGGTTCAGTGGATTAAGCCTCAGCCTTCAGCTCAGGTCATGGTCTCAGGGTCCTCGGATGGAGCCCAGCATCAGGCTCTCTGCTCAGCAGGGAGCCTGCTTCCTCCTCTGTCTCTGCCTGTCTCTGCCTACTTGTGATCTCTGTCAAATAAATACATTAAAAATCTTAAAAAAAAGAAAATACTCAATATTGTCTTGAAAACAATTTCTTGATAATCCTCAAAATGAGGTAGACTGGTATTCTAAATTCACCTTGAGAGAAATTATGATAATATGCGAAGAAATCTAGACAGCCATGCATATAAAATAACATCACGTTTCAAATACTGTTATATATTTTATATGTGAACAATAAATTCTAGGAGATGGAATAAAGCTCTAGATGCATATCCTCAAACATAACATGGTATGTAGCCACGTTGACAGAATGGGAAGGGGAGGCAAAAACGATGATGTAGGAATGGGATGACTCATCATTCACAGTGGCCTGAGTTACAAATCATGGCCTGGTATTTTGGATATTTAGAAATCAAATATTAGAGATGAGCATATTGTTTTAAAAACTGAGAAAGTATTGGGAATAATTGTAAATGAATTTGAAGTATTTTCCCTGGGTGTCAAGAGGCACAGGTTATAGGATCATAATTTTATCCTGTGGTTTGCTGATGCCATTCCATACATTCTTGGGATAATACACTAAAGTGATAAAAAAGTTATTTCAGTTAGTAATTTCCACGTACTCAAATTATTGCAGATGTTCATTTCCTAAACTACCTTGAAATACCTACATCATGGATCTGGGTCTATGTGAAGCAACTGATTTTCAGTTATTGGGTGGTCATGGTCAACTTGTAGAGGAAAAACTGGGAGAGCTGGTTGTGTTCATAAGTTAAATAGATATTGCATTTGACACAGAAGCCACATTAGATATTGAATATCTGTTTATAAATTCTGATCTGTAGAATTATATTTTTTATTAAAATACTTAGATTATTTCCCCATTAATTTTACTCAACGATGTAAAGAAAACCATTCTATTTACTTTGCAAAAGATTTGCACCTGCTTCAATCTTTTAAACTTCACTAGAACTTTTGGGTCTAGCATCGGCATTACTGACAATAGACAGTGGAGAAAAAGGGAAAGAGATGGTTTCTTAATGAGTTGGAGAACTAAGGCTTGAACCTGAAGGAGGTTCATACATGGCAGAGAAAATAGGACTATACGCTTCCATTGACCATGTCAAGATTGGTGCCAGGAGTTAATTTTATTTAATCCTGACCAAAGTCTCTTGAGGTTGAGACTACATCAATATGAGTGCAGATAGTCGCTGTTGATAAATCAAGTTTCAGAGATTTAAAGGGAATTCTTTGGATTTCTTGTATTAACATTGGTGGTAAATAGATGCAGATATTTATATGTGAAATTTCTATTTAAAAAGAATACTATCATAACACTAAATATTTTAGGCAACAATTAGGAAATAACAAATGGTTATTTTTAACTACGCAGTACTAAATAGAAATTAAAAGAAAATTTAAAAGCTATTAATTAAAAATGCACTATTGATGAAAGAGTGTGAAGAATACATACATGTTATTTAAGCCTAAGTAGCTTGGTTTAGTGCTTCTATATTGTCATTTCAAGAAATTTCTTGTTTAAAGAAGAACTAATTCCTATTCTCCTGAAACTGTTCCAAAAAATAGAAATGGAAGGAAAACTTCCAAACTCATTTCATGAGGCCAGCATCACCTTGATCCAAAAACCAGACAAGGATCCCACCAAAAAAGAGAACTACAGACCAATATCCTTGATGAACACAGATGCAAAAATTCTCACCAAAATACTAACCAATAGGATTCAACAGTACATTAAAAGGATTATTCACCACGATCAAGTGGGATTTATTCCAGGGCTGCAGGGTTGGTTCAACATCCACAAATCAATCAATGTGATACAACACATTAATAAAAGAAAGAACAAGAACCATATGATACTCTCAATAGATGCTGAAAAAGCATTTGACAAAGTACAGCATCCCTTCCTGATCAAAACTCTTCAAAGTGTAGGGATAGAGGGCACATACCTCAATATTATCAAAGCCATCTATGAAAAACCCACCACAAATATCATTCTCAATGGAGAAAAACTGAAAGCTTTTCCGCTAAGGTCAGGAACATGGCAGGGATGTCCATTATCACCACTGCTATTCAACATAGTACTACACATCCTAGCCTCAGCAATCAGACAACAAAAAGAAATTAAAGGCATCCAAATTGGCAAAGAAGAAGTCAAACTATCACTCCTCACAGATGATATGATACTATATGTGGAAAACTGAAAAGACTCCACTCCAAAAGTGCTAGAACTTGTACAGGAATTCAGTAAAGTGTCAGGATATAAAATCAATGCACAGAAATCAGTTGCAATTCTGTACACCAACAACAAGACAGAAGAAAGAGAAATTCAGGAGTCAATCCCATTTACAATTGCACCCAAAACTATAAGATACCTAGGAATAAACCTAACCAAAGAAGCTAAGAATCTATATGCAGAAAACTATAAAGTACTCATGAAAGAAATTGAGGAAGACACAAAGAAATGGAAAAATGTTCCATGCTCCTGGATTGGAAGAATAAATGTTGTGAAAATGTCTATGCTACGTAAAGCAATCTACACATTTAATGCAATCCCTATCAAAATACCATCCATTTTTTTTCAAAATGGAACAAATGATCCTAAAATTTATATGGAACCAGAAAAGATATTGAATAGCAAAGGAATATTGAAAAAGAAAGCCAAAGTGGGTGGCATCACAATTCCGGACTTCAAGCTCTATTACAAAGCTGTCATCATCAAGACAGCGTGGTACTGGCACAAAAACAGACACATAGATCAGTGGAACAGAATAGAGAGCCCAGAAATAGACCCTCAACTCTATGGTCAACTAATCTTCGACAAAGCAGGAAAGAATGTCCAATGGAAAAAAGACAGCCTCTTCAATAAATGGTGCTGGGAAAATTGGACAGCCACATGCAGAAAAATGAAATTGGACCACTTCCTTACACCACACACGAAAATAGACTCCAAATGGATGAAGGACCACAATGTGAGAAAGGAATCCATCAAAATCCTTGAGGAGAACGCAGGCAGCAACCTCTTCGACCTCAGCTGCAGCAACATCTTCCTAGGAACATCGGCAAAGGCAGATTTCAGAGATTTAAAGGGAATTCTTTGGATTTCTTGTATTAACATAGGCGGTAAATAGATGCAGATATTTATATGTGAAATTTCTATTTTAAAAGAATACTATCATAACACTAAATATTTTAGGCAACAATTAGGAAATAACAAATGCTTATTTTTAACTACTCAGTACTAAATAGGAATTAAAAGAAAATTTAAAAGCTATTAATTAAAAATGCACTATTGATGAAACAGCATGGAAAATACATACACGTTATTTAAGCCTAAGTAGCTTGGTTTAGTGCTTCTATATTGTCATTTCAAGAAATTTCTTGTTTCCTCTCATTTTCAGTCTGAATCATATTTTCTCTTGTTCTTGGCAACCATAAAACTTTAATCAACAGTGTAGAAAATACACACATCACTTCCAGATCCTCTCAGTGAACTCTGACCCATGTCCTGCTCCCATACCAAAGTTGCCCTAGGTGGGTTTGCTTACAAAGATCAACCTTCTCTTTATTACCTCCTCTGTAAATTGCTTTGTAAATGTATATATTCAGTTTATTCCTCCATCATAATGAGAAAGTTCCTCTAAATAATGGTATTTATAAATAATTTGCGTATTACCATTTTTATTTTAGTTTAAGAATATTTAATAAGCATTATATTACATATGTTATTTTCCTTGTTTTCCATGTTTGTATTCAATTGCAAATAAAATTTGAAAAACCTCTCACTTTATTGATGCACATATTTACAGAATAAAGCGATTTTTCAAATATAAGATCATTATGATAAAGATTAAATGTGGATTCCAGGTGATGAGACGTAATTTAGTTAAAACTGTATAGTGATCCAATGTCAGATCTGGAAATGTGTCCTCTAGATACCAGACAATGAGGAATTTTCTTCTGAAGCAGACAAATCTCAAAGAAGGATCATTGGGATCTCTAAATAAGTGTGGTCGCAATCATTTTTGTTGATTGCATAGTTGGAAAAAGAATGTGCATTTAACAAAGAAATTTCTAGTTTTTGCCTAAAATGTTTTAAGAATTCTCAGACTAATCTTTTATAATCTTTTATAATCATCTGAATGTAAAAAAAAAAATAGCCAGCAGTTTTCATATAAATTTGGATTGCTTCTTCTCATTTCAAGAACCCTGTCATACTTTTATGTGAACTTTACCAAATTAAGGTTCTTTATGGACCTATAGGGGAAGAGTTCTCTAAAAGACCCATCAGATCTTTTTCCCCAGGACTTCCTTAAAAGTACTGGCTGCATGAAGTCCACCTTGGTTCTTTGGAAAATGTGTTCATACTTGTATCTGTATGTCCATAGATAATTATTTTGCATTGCTATTAGTTATCCAGATTTTACAGTATCGTGAAATGACTTTCCTAGAATGAATCAGATTACTGAGAGGAGAATCCACTGGAATCTAGCCCAGCACAGGTCCCTACAGTATCTCTGCAATTTCATATATGGACTTTTTCATGCCTTCTAATATTTCACAACAGTTTCTATTAAAATGGACAAACAGTACAGAGTTCAAAATGCTTTAGTGACTTAGGAATTAATGTGCTTCTTAAATATTTAAGTAATGTGTATTTTCATTTGTTTAGATAGATATAGAGCTTGTAATCTTAAGAATTTTATTGTACACAGAGATCTAAAATGCACAGTATTTGTATGTGCATACATCTGTGTGCTTCTATATATACCTTCATGAAATATCACAATAGCAAATCAGCACTGAAAAATAGGTAGGTAGGTAGACAGATGTATGGAGTTATATCTGATTCACCAGTATATACTTTGACTTTGGATTCAGATTGAAAAGAAGTTTATTTTGCTTTATTGCAAAACAAGCTGCAGATTTTTGGAGTCAATGCTAAATCTAATGCTAGCTGTCACTTACTAGAAATGTAAACACGGATTAGTGAATCCAACTCTCTGACCTTTACCTCATAAAGGTCATAAAGTGTGAGATATGATCTCACACTTCCTAGAATGCCTGTAATTAATAATTGAAAAAATTATGAATTGAAAAAATAATGAGTTTTGGAGAGAATGTGGCGAAAACACAACACTTGAGCACTATTGATTGGACTATATATTACTACAGCCTTTATGGAAATTGGTATAGAAGTTCTTCAAAAAGTTAAAAGTAAAACTCCCATAGTCCCACCTCTGGCTATATACCCAAAGGAAGTAAAATGATATGAAATCAAATTTGAAGCTATACTTTACTCTTGTAATCATTATTGCGGTGTGACTCATAATGGATAAAATATGGAAATTAATTTTACATGTTCATTGACAAATAAATGGAAAAATGAAATAAGAGCAACATTTATGAACCTGAAGGACATTAAAAGGAGTGAAATAAGCCAAACACAGAAAGACAGACACTTACAATAATTACAATTGTATATGAAATCTAGTAGTCCATCTTTAAAAGTAAAGAGTAGAATGGCCATTGTCAGTGACTGAAGGCAGGGAGAAATGGGAAGATGTGGGTGAAATGCTAAGTTTCCAGTGTACATGTTGAATAAGTTCTATTTAGAGCAATTTATATGTAGTTAACAAAATTGTATATTGGAAATTTTCTGTTACTATGGATCTCACCAGTTGGTAGTATTCATACACATACACACACACACACACACACAGACACACAGACACACACACACAAGCTAAGTGAATTTGTGGATATGTGCTTTGTAGTGATTATTGGAAAGTGTAGTGTAGTGATTATTGGAAAGTGTAAGTATCTTAAATAAAGCTGTGCACCATATATATGTGTGTGTGTGTGTGTGTGTGTGTGTATTATATCTATATCTATATCTATATCTATATCTATATCTATATCTATATCTATATATATTTGTCTATTATTCCTAAACAAATCTGAAGAAAAAAAAACAAAGAAATGACAAGACTGAATTATATAATTTATACTGGATACGTCAAATCTGAGTGGCATGAGTGACCCATGCACACTAATTGTGACATTTTTTACTATCTTCACTATTGCCACTAAAATCAACATAGTTACCATCATACATTTTTATCCATACACATATCATCTTTGGATTTCTCAGGGACATTGTTCCCAAAAAGTTTCAAAACACTCATTGATTTTCACAAAGCATCCTACTTTGCTATCACAGATGTAATTATTACTCCACTGGAGACTTAGTGATAGGCAAATAAATTTTTATTTTATGTCTTTATTATTACTTATTTTTTAAGTTAACTTTAAAAAAAAGATTGTATTTATTTATTTGACAGAAAGCACAAGCAAAGGGAGCAGGAGAGGTATAAGCAGGCACCCCTCCAACCAGGGAGGCAGATGCACGGCTCACTATCAGGGGCCTGGGATCATGAGCAGAGCCTAAGGCAGAAGTTTAACTCACTTAGCCACCCAGGCGCCCCAAAGACAATTTTTTTAATACCATAGTTAAATACAGAAAGCAGTAAAATCGGTCAAAATTTGTGTTAAAAAAATAATCCTATCCCTTTGGGCCCACCCATTTCCTTCATATATGGACCTGCACATAGAAAAAGTTTACATTTTTGAATAAAGATGCAAAGTATGTAAAAAACTTTAAACTGATGCAAACAAAAACAAAAACAAAGGAAAACCAAGGCAGAGGAAGGTGTTTAAACTTTCCTTGACTTGTTGGAATGGTGGTAACAGAGAGCTTTATGAGGGAATCTGTAGGGAAGGAGGGCAAACAAATTCTCCACTTAATAAAAAGTAAAAAAAAAACAAACCAAACCAAACCAAAAGAAAACAAAGCTTTAAAATCGATCCCTGGTTGTAGACAAGTTCTCCAAAACCAGTAGCTGGCACCCCTGCAACAAAGAGGGAGAAAATTTCCTGGGTTATCTCAACAATCAGGTCCTTTTCCTCTGCTGAGGGTACTGGGGGGTTTCCGGACTGTACTCAGTTGGGTCGCCAGTGCAGGGGCTGGGCAGGCTGACCAAGCTGACCAGTCGGCTCCCTTCCTGATGTTGGGCTCCTGTGGGTCGCCCCAGCTGCTCCCTCCTACCCCGCTGCCCCCTCCCGCCTGGCCTGCCACCTGCTCCACCCAGAGGGCAGCCCCATCTCTGTGGCAGCTGAAGCTGTGCCCCTGCCCCTGGAGGCCTGGTCCATCTGGCCTTCAGTGGAGGGTCTCCTGGCCCCCGAGGCCTCTCCCGCTCTCCTGTGGCCTCGCTGCTCTTCCTGAAGGAGAAGCCCCTCCACCAGAAAGACTTCTGAAAGGAAAAGTGCTTCTTCCTATTTCTAGGGCTCTCTCGCTACTGGGTTAGTGCAGGGCTGGTCCCTGGCCTTTGGGGGAGACATCCAGCAGGGGACCAAGGCGGCCTCCCTGTCAAAGGGCGCAGCCTAGCATGTCTTGGCGGCCTCCCCACTCCCAGGGCTCCTCCTTCTCGGCGAGGTAGCCTGACTTCAGGGGTAACCATGGAGGCTCCTACTTCTGGGCCATGGGTGGGACCCCGCCGTGCTCCCAGCAGCCATGGGCTCCTCCAGGTCTGGGCTCCAGCACTGCCCTTGGCCTGCAGCTCATCCTTTGGAGCCTGGCTAGGCCGGGATTGGGAGAGGTGGCGCCTTTACCTGCGGGTGATGGGACTGGTGGGGAAATGGAAGGGGTGCATGACAGCGCCAGGAATAATGGGACACTGGAAATAACAGGGGGAGGCTTAGTGTTTTTTTTTTGTTGTTGTTGTTGTTTTGTTTTGTTTTGTTTTTGTTTTTGTTTTTTTAATAAACATTCTTAGGATGTATTTTGTGAGGCAGATTTACAACACTACTGTCTTGATTAAGAAGGAAAGGGGGAAAAAACACACAGAAAAAACCAATACCCACATTTTTAAAAAGATCATAGTCTTAGGAGTTAATTTAAACCACAGGAACTTTTCACCTATCTCATCTTAGCTGTACCAGTCAGTGATAATATGCCTCTTTCAAATTCAATTATTTTACTAAAAATACCTTGGTTTGGACAAATTCTCACATTTGCAGGTCCATTACCATTCATACATGTGCTGTGTATTTTGTCAGAGAATTATAATTATTTAGTGACCGTATTTACGTGAATATAGTATTAAGTGTAGACCTTAGTTTAATTTACCATAGAGAAAAGAAGTGCATTGATGATTGTAGATGTCAGCCATTGATTAAAATATCAATTCCACTATATTTACTACCATTTTACAGTAGAATACAAGGTACAACAACAATTCTTTCAAGAATTCTATAATGTTTTGTCTAAGGCTTAAAGAGAGTTTCATTTTTTTTAAACACACAAGTATGTAAAAATTTATTTACTTTTTTTTTTTATTTGACAGAGAGAGATCACAAGTAGGCAGAGAGGCAGGCAGAGAGAGTGAGAGGGAAGCAGGCTCCCTGCTGAGCAGAGAGCCCGATGCGGGACTCGATCCCAGGACCCTGAGATCATGACCTGAGCCGAAGGCAGCGGCTTAAACCATTGAGCCACCCAGGCGCCCGGCCATTGTTAATTAAATGCTTAAATCTATCCATTGTTGGGGTCGCTGGGTGGCTCAGTGGGTTAGGCCTCTGCCTTCAGCTTGGGTCATAATCTCAGGGTCCTGAGACAGAGCCATGAATTGGGCTCTCTGCTCAGCGGAGAGCCTGCTTCTCCCTCTCTCTATGCCTGTCTCTCTGTCTATTTGTGATCGCTCTCTGTCAAATAAAAAAAATTCTTTAAAAAAATCTATCAATTGTTAATTCTAATATTTTATTAAATAGTTTCTTTATTGATTCTAATCAAAATTATCTTAAGCATTTAAATGATAAGTAACAATAAAAATACCCATAAGACATGTACCCTTTGTTATCATGCATAGTTACAAACATACTGGTTTCTCAAGCTGATATTGGTCCTCCCATCATCCTATCAATGAAGTCATTTTTCTGAATAGAGTATTTTTCAAACCACTGTGTATACTTTGCTCTCATCCCTGCTCTTGCCATTTTAGATAACTCCATAAAGACTCATGATCTGGGGACATCTTTGGAGATTAAGAAGAATACTTGATGTTTTATGAGTGTATTTACTCATAAACTCACTCAGTGTGAGAAGTGAATACAATTCTCATGTGTCATTCACTGAGATATGAGTAACATTAAAATAGCAATTGCTCATCATATCTCTAGGACAAAATTTAGAAACAAGTTCTGATAATTTGTGTAGCTGTTTTAATAGTTGAGTTCAAGTTTATTCAGTGGGTAAACAAATATATTTATTCAGATCTTGAATATTATGTCTCTCATGTATAACTTCTTTCTTTATTGTGGCTATTAATTCCTTATTGAATATATCATTTGCAAATATCTTCTCCCAATCAGAAGTTATGTTGATTGTTCGCTTGGCTGTGCAGAAGCTTTTTATCTTGAGAAACAGTAGTTCATTTTTCTTTTGATTCCCTTGCCTTTAGAGACCTGTGTTGCAGGAAGTTACTGTGGCTGAGGTTGAAGAGGTTGCTGCCTGGGGTTCTCCTCTAGGATTTTGAAGGATCCCTCTCTCCCACTGGGGTTTTTCATCCATTTTGGATTTTTTGTTACATGTGGTAGAAGAGAATGGGCCAGTGTCGTCCTTCTGCATGTGACTGTCCAATTTTCCCAGCATCATTTATCAAAGACATTGCCTTTTTTTCCATTGGATATCCTTCCCTGCTTTATTAAAGATCAGTTGGCCTTAGAGTCAAGGGGTTTTTTTCTGGGCTCTCTGTTCTATTCCATTGAGTGATACGTCTGTTTTTGTGTCACTAACATGCTGTCTCGATGATCACAGCTTTGTAAACTTGCTTGCAAACAGAAATTGTGATGCCCCAAGCTTTGGTATTCTTTTTCAACAATCCCCGGGCAATTAGGGGTATTTCTGGCTACATGCAAATTTTAGGATTGCTTGTTTTAGCTCTAGGAAGAATATCAAGTTTATTTTGATAGGGATTGCATTGAATGTGTAGATTGGTCTGGGCAGCTTAGACGTTTTCACAATGTTTTTCTTCCAATCTATGAGCATAGAAGTTGTTCCACCTCTTTGTGTCTTCCTCAGTTTCCTTCATAAATCTTCTGTAGTTTCTATGGTACAGATCCTTGACCTCTTAGATTAGGTTTATTCATAGGTATCTTATGGTTTTGAATGCTATAGTAAATGGAATTGAAACCTTACTCTTTCTCCATTCAGATTGTTAGTATATAGAAAAGCAACTGATTTCTGTGCATTCGTTTTGAGTCCTTCATGTTGCTGAATTGCTGTTATTTCATGTAATTTAGGGGTGGAGTCTTTTGGGATTTTCTCATAAAGTATATTGTCATATGCAAAGAGAGAGTTTGACTTCTTTGCCAGTTTGAATCCATTATCTTTTTGTTGTACAAATGCTGAGGCTAAGACTTCTAATACTCTGTTGAACAAAAGTGGTGAGAATGGGAATCCCTGTCATGTTCCTGACCCAAAGGGAAAAGCTCTCAGATTTTTCCCATTGAGAATGACATTTGCTGTGCGTTGTTCAGAGATGGCTTTGATGAAACATGTGCCTTCTAACCCTATATTTTGAGGAGTTTTCATCTGGAAAGGATGTTGTATTTTGCCAAATGATTTTTCTGCATCAGTTGAGAGGATGATATGGTTCTTGTCATTCTTTTGTTAATATGATCTATCACATCGATGCACTTGTCTATGTTGAACCTTCCTTGCATCTCAGGAATTGATCTCCCTTCATCATGAATAGCTCTTTTAACATTCCATGGGATCTTGCTGGCTAGTATCTTGCTGAGTATTCTGGCATTCTTGTTCATCAAGACTATTGGTCTGTAATTCTCCTTTCCAGTGGGGTGTCTGCTTTTGGATCAAGCTAATGGTCGCCTCATAAAATGAGTTTGGACACTATCCATCCCTTCCTTCCTTGCTTGCTTTCTTTCTTTTTTTTGAAACAGCTTCAGTAGAAGAGGTATGATTTATTCTTTCAATGTTTGGTAGAATTTCCCTGGGAAGCTATCTCACCCTGGAATCTAGATTTTTTGGAAGCTTTGTGATCACTGCTTCAATTTCCATGCTGGTTATGGGTCGGCTCAGATTATCTATTCTTTCCTGTTTTGGACTTGGTAGATTACAAGTTTCCATGAATGCATCTATTTCTTCCAGATGGCCTAATTTGTTGCTGTATAGTTGCTGATGATATGTTCTAAGAATTCTCTGTTTCTCTTACATTGGTCATGATCTCTCCCTTTTATTATTACTATGAATCAAACATAATGCCTGTTATTTTCTACACTTACATTTAAGCCGTGATGGATGAGTTGAGAGTAGCATTTGCTCTATTGCCACGTGGTCTGAGTTACCCGCAACTGTGACCTTCATGGGGTCTAATGGCCAATGTCTTCATTAATATCCATGTAAGTGTTTTAATTAACGGTGCCTCTAAGTGGCACATTTAGCTTTGCGTTGGTTGAGACTTTCAGCCTCACCATGACCTTCAGTATAAATACAGCTCAAATATTATCTTTTCATCTTGTAGGACAGTTTACTTGTTTTCCTTTAAAACATGGTTTCCAGGTGATAATATCAGTCAGGGGTGAAACTGAGAAAGCCAACAATAACTGATCAGCTGACCTGTATGTTGCTTGGTCACCAGAATGAGGCTAATCTGAGAAATCCCCAATGATTGGCCAGGGCATAGTGATTACTTTGCATAGTGGTGACATCACATGAAGATGGCATTGTGATGTCCTGGGGCAGTTATAAAAGCTTGGCAACAGCACAGGCTGCAGTGTGGAGAGAGATGGCAGTTCAGTCACTGCTCTTCCTGCTCTTCCTTGACTTCTCTGCCCTGTTCCCTGCCCCTGCCCATAGCAAGCCCCTGCTCATTCCTCCTGTCCTGGGCCTCTCTCCGATACTCTACACACCACCTTCATATCAGCACCTATGTCTGTGCCCCTCTGTGGTCCTGAGAGGCCTCAAATCTGTGCATTGTGTTTCGTAGACACATTTATCTTGGCATTGGATGAGTTATAAATCATGGCATGGTATTTCGGATTTAGGAATCAAGATGAGAGATGAGTGTATTATTTTAAAAAACTGAGGAAGGGGACGCTGGGTGGCTCAGTGGTTTAAAGCCTCTGCCTTTGGCTCAGGTCATGATCTCAGGGTCCTGGGATCGAGCCCAACATTGGGCTCTCCGCTCAGTGGGAGCCTGCTTCTCCCTCTTCCTCTGCCTGCCTCTCTGGCTACTTGTGATCTCCGTCTGTCAAATAAATAAATAAAATCTTTAAAAAATGAGGAAGTACTGGTAAAAATTGTAAGTGGGTTTGAAGTATCTGCCTTGGGTGTCAAGAGGCATAGGTTGTGGGACCAACAATTTATCCTATGGTCTGTTGATGCAATGTCCATGCATTCTTGGAATAATATCCTAAAGTCATAAAAAAGTTATTTCACTTAGTAATTTACATGTTCTCAAATTATTGCAGATGTTCATCTCCTAATCTACTGGGAAATACCTACATCAGGGTTCTGGGTTTATGTGAAGGAGTTTATTTTCAATTATTGGGTGGTCACTGTCAACTCGCAGAGGAAAAACTGGGAAAGCTGGTTGTGTTTATAGTTAAAGAGCTATTGCATCTGACACGGAAGTCACTTTAGATATTGAATATCTGGTTCAAAACTCTAATATGAAGAATTATATTTTCATGTAAAAATAATTAGATTATTTCTCCATTATTTTAATTTTACCCAATGGCATTATGGAAGCCAGTCTACTTACTTTGCAAAAGATTTGCATCTGCTTCAATCATTGAAACTTCACTCGAAGTTTTGGGTCTAGCCTCAGCATTACTGTCAATAGGGAGTGGAGTAAAAGGGAAAGAGATGGTTTCTTAGTCAGGTGGAGAATGAAGGCTTGAACCTGAAGAAGGTCCATACATGGCAGAGAGGATAGGACTATACACTTCTATTGACCATCTCCTCAGGGTGGAACCTACCATATGTGAGATTGATGCCAGGAATTTATTTTATTTATTCCTGACCAAAGTCTCTTCAGTTTGATACAACCATCAATATGAATACAGAGAGTTGCTGATGATAAATCAAGTTTCAGAAATTTAAGGGAATTCATTGGATTTCCTGTCTTAACACAGATAGTAAATAGATGCAGGTATTTATATTTTTAATTTGTATTTTAAAAGAATCCTATCTTAGCACTAAATATTTTAGGCAACAATTATGAAATAAAATTGGTCGTTTTTAACTGCTCAAAAGTAAATAGAAATTAAAAGAAAAGTATTAAACCTATTAATTAAACATGTTCCAGAGATGAAAGAGAGTCAAGAATTTATACAAGTTATCTATGCCTCAATAAATTGCTTTGTTTCTTCTATATTGTCATTTCAAGATATTTCTTGTTTCCTATCTATTTCAGTCTTAATCTTATTTTCTCTTGTTCCCTGCAATAATACAGCTTTGATCAATAGTGTAGAGAATACACACATCACTTCCAGATCCTCTCAATGAACTCTGATCCATGTCCTGCCCCAATACCAAAGTTGCCCTACGTGGTTGTGCTTACAAAGATCAAACTCCTCTTTATTATCTCCCCTGTAAATTGCTTTGTAAATGTATATATTCAGTTTATTCCTACTTCACAATGAGAAAAGTCCTCGAAATAATGTAACTTATACATAATTTGCATATTACCATTTTGAATTTAGCTTAATATAATTTAATAAGCATTATCAATATTACAGATATTCTTTTTCCTAGGTTTCAAATGTTCCTATTCAATTGCAAATAAGACTTGAAAAACCTCTCACTTTATTGATTCACATATTTACAGAATAAAGTGAATTTTCAAATATAGGATCATTATAAAGATTAAATGTGGATCCCATGTGATGAGAATTAATTTGGTTCAAACTATATATGATCCGTTGGCAAATCTAGAAATGTGTTCTCTAGATACCGGACAATGTAGAATTTTATTCAGAAGCAAACGAATCTCAAAAAAAGATCATTCAGATCACTAAATAAGTCTGGTCACAATCCATTTTGTCTGATTATTGCATAGTTGCAACCAGAATGCGCCTTTAACAAAGAAATTTCTATCATTTTCCCTAAAATTTTATAAGAAATATCAGGCTAAATTTTAATAAGCATCTGAATTTAAAAAACAAAAATCAATTTTCATATAAATTTGGGTTATTTCTTCTCTTTTCAAGAACTCTGTCATAATTTTGTGTGAACTTTATCAAAATAAACTTCTTTACCCACCTATGGGGGAAGAGTTCTCTAAAAGACCTAGCAGACTTTTTCCACAGGACTTCCATGAACCTACTGGCTGCTCAAAGCATACCTCCGTTCTTTGAAAACTTTGTTCATACTTGTATCTGCATGCCCATAGATATTAATTATTTTGCATTGCTATCCGTTACCTAGATTTCATGGTATTATGAAATGACTTCCCTAGAATGTATCAGGTTGCCGAGAGGACAATCCTCTGGAGTCCAGCCAAGCACAGTTCCCTGCAGTATCTCTGCAATGAGTCATACATGAAATTTTTCATGCCTTCTAATGTTTCCACAACAGTTTCTGTTAAAAAGAAAACAACTTATTTGTGAAGCATAACAAATAACATGGAGGACATGGGGAGATGGAGAGAAGGGAGTTGAGGGAAACTGGAAGGGGAGATGAACCATGAGAGACTATGGACTCTGAAAAACAACCTGAGGGTTTTGAAGGGGCAGGGGGGGGGGGTGGGAGGTTTGGGAACCAGGTGGTGGGTAATAGGGAGGGCACATATTGCATGGAGCACTGGGTGTGGTGCAAGAACAATGAATACTGTTACGCTGAAAGGAAATTTTAAAAAAAGTAAAAAAAAAAAAAAGCAAGAAGACAAACAGCAGAGTTCAGAAAGCTTTCATGACTTAGGGATTAAGACTCATTTAAAATAGTTAACCAATGTGTATTTTTCATTTGTTTAGATGGTTATAAAGCTTGTGATCGTAAGGATTTCATTGTACACAGAGATCTAAAATGTATAGTATTCGTATGTGCCTATATCTGTGTGTTTCTGTATATATATCATCATGAAATATCACATCAGAGAAGCAGTACTGATAAATAGGTAAGTAGGTAGAGAGATATATGGAGAGATATCTGATTTATCAGCATATACTTTGTCTTTAGATTCAGACTGAAGAGAAGTTTATTTTGCTTTATTGTAAAACATGCTGCAGATTTTTGGAGCCAATGTTAGATCTAATGCTAGCTGTCACTTACTAGAAATGTAAACATGGATTAATGAATTCAACTCTTTGAGCCTTTAACTCATCAGAAGAGCAGATCAGAATCATGAGATATGATCTCACATTTCTTGGAATGATTGTTATCAATAATTGAACAAAATGATGTCTGTTGGAGTGGATGCAGATAAAAAACAACACTTGAGAACTATTGATGGGAATATAAATTAGTACAGCCATTATGGAAAATAGTATAGAAGTTTTTCAAACAGTTGAAAGTAAAACTATCCTAAGTTCCAACAATCCCACTTCTGGCTATCTATGCAAAGGACATAAAATGATATGAAATCAAATTTGAAGCTATACTTTACTCGTGTAATCATTATTGCAGTGTGACTCACAATAGCTAAAATGTGGAAATTAATTTGACATATTCATTGACAAATGAATGGAAAAATGAAATAAAAGTATCATGGATGAACCTGGAGGTCATTGAGAGAAGTGAAATAAGCCAAACATAGAAAGACAAACACTTTATAATTACAATTGTAAATGAAATCTAAAAGTCAATCTTTAGAAGAGTTGAATGGCAATTGTCAGTGACTAAAGGCAGGGAAAATTGGGAAGATGTGGGTCAAATGCTAAGTTTCCAGTATACATGTTGAATAAGTTATATTTACAGCAATTTATATATAGTTAACAACATGGTATATTGGAAATTTCCTGTTACTGGAGATCTCCCCAGTTGGTGGTATTCTTACACACACACACACACACACACACACCACATACACAAGCTAAGTGAATTGGTGGATATGCACTTTGTAGTTATTAGGAAGCGTAATTCTTTTTTTTAATATTTTATTTATTTGACAGAGAGAAATCACAACTAGGCAGAGAGGCAGGCAGAGAGAGAGGAGGAAGCAGGCTCCCCGCAGAGTAGAGAGCCTGATGTGGGCCTCAATCCCAGGACTCTGGGATCATGACCTGAGCCGAGGGCAGAGGCTTTAACCCACTGAGCCACCCAGGTGCCCCAGGAAGTGTAATTCTTAAATGAAACTGTGGACCTTATATATATGGAATATTTGTCAATTATACCTAAATAAATCTGAAGAAAAGGCAAAAAAAAAATGACAAGACTAAATGGGATAGTTTATACTGGATGTGTCAAATCTGAGTGGCATGAGTGACCCATGCACAGTAGCTGTGATATTTTTTTTACCATCTTCACCATTGCCACTAAAATCAGCATAGTAACCATCATACATTTTTTATCCATACACATGTCATCCTTTCATTTCTCAGGGACTTTGTTCCCGAAAAATTTCAGTACACTCATTGGTTTTAATGAAGTATCCAACTTTGCTCTATTATTATTGCTGTCACTATGACTGCACTGGAAAATTAGTGACAGGCAAAGAAAATTATATTTCATTTTCTTATTTTTGCTTATTCTTAAAATTAACTTAAAAAAAGAAAAAGATTGTCTTTGTTTCACAGAAAGCACAAGCAAAGGGAGCAGGAGAGGAGTAAGCAGGCACCGCACCAACCAGGAAGCCAGATGCAGGGCACATTATCAGGACCCTGGCATCATGAGCTGAGCCTAAGGCAGAAGTTTAACCAACTTAGCCAACCAGGGCCCCAAGGACATTTTTTTAAATATTCTAGCTAAGTACAGAAAGTAGTACAACTAGGTAAATTTTATAAGAAATCATCCTATCACTTTGGGCACACCCATCTCCTTCATATATAGGCATGTCCATAGATTGACAAAGTTTATATTTTAGAACAAAGATGCAAAATATGCAAAAAAATTAATAATGATTCAAAATTTAAAAACAAAAAAGAATCACAGCAGAGGAAGTTGTTTAAGTTCTCCCGGACCTGTTGGAATGGGGTAACAGTGTGATTTAGGATGGGAT
The DNA here is from genome assembly GCF_922984935.1 of Meles meles. NCBI lineage: Eukaryota > Metazoa > Chordata > Mammalia > Carnivora > Mustelidae > Meles > Meles meles. Next base: position 360,255 of record NW_025721166.1, on the reverse strand, counting down.
CTGTGGGGAAGGAGGGGGAACCAAATCTGTCACTTAAAAAAGAAAAAAGAAAAAAAAAAAGACATCCTTGAAATCAATCCCTGATTGTAGACAAGTTCTCCAAAACCGGTATCTGGCACCCCTGCAACAAACTTGAGAAAAGTTCTTGGATTATCTCAACAATTGGGCCCTTTTCCTTGCTGCATCCACCATGGGGCTTCTGGACTGCAGTTGGCTGGGCCTCCTGTGTGGGGGGCTGTGAAGGCTGACCAGAATCACCTGACTCTCCCCGCCTTTTGGGGCTGGAACTCCTGTGGGTCACCCCCGCAGCCCTCATTCTGCACAGCCCACCCCATGCCCAGCACCAATGCCAGCTCCCCCAGGCCAGACCCATCTCTGAAGCAGATGGAGCAGTGCCTCTGGAAGTCAAGTCCACACCACGCCCTCCCAGATCTGCCGCCACCTGCTCCCAGAGGCAGTGCCCATCTCTGTGGAGGCTGGAGTGGTGCCCCTGGAGGTCTGGTCCTCAGAGACTCTGGCCTCACCGGTGGCTCCCCCTCCCCAGCCACTTTCCCGCAGTCTTCCTGCTCTGCCTGAAGGAGAAGCTGCTCCCCTGGAAAGACTCCTGGAAGGAAAAGCACTTCTTCCAATTTCTCGGGGTCTTATTGCTGGGTGAGCCCCAATCCATTCCACAGCCTTGTGGGGAGACTTCGAGGAGGCGGCTCAGGTGGTCTCCCCATCAGCGGCACAGCCTAGCCCGTCTTGCTGGCCTCACCCTAGGGCATCACAATGCCTTCTTGTGATGTCACCACCATGCCCTGGTGAATCACCCAGGCACCCACAAATTGGTCTCATTCAGGTGGCCAGTCACCATGTAGCTCAGCTGGCCAATGACCAAGGGCTTTTTCAGTGACCCTTCTGACATCATCGAATGGAAAACAGGTTAACTTTCTTTCAGGATGAAAAATTCATCTTTGGGATGTATTTATAGTGAAATTCATGGTGAGGCCGAAAGACTCAACCAGTATAAAGCAAAATGTGTCACTCAGCGTCACCATTCCCTGAAATGCTATCGCCAGTATTCATGAAGACATGGACCATTAAACCCCATGAACTGTCACACTTCATGGGTAAGTTCATAATATGATGCTACTTTCCACTCCTCCATTAAAGCTTAAATATAAATGTAGAAAATGGTAGCTATTATGTTTGCTACGTCTTCCCAAAATAAACTTAAACCAAGAAAGGATGATGCTGTGTCCCAAGTCATTACCTTCTGCCAAAACAATATTTAGCTCTCATAGACGGGGGAGAACAAAATCCAGCCTGTCAGCAGGTTCACTGTCTTCATGTCTAGCTTCCAACACAAAGCAGTGGGAGGAGGACTTAAGTTTGTCTCCTCCCTCAAATACAAGTCAATATTTATCAGGTCATTCAGAACACACAATAAATGAATCAGAGATCTGAGAAAAAAAATGCTGCAGGTCTATAAGTAGAAAAGGGCCCACCATTCGGAAGGGAGGTGGTGTTCAGATTTGAATCTGGTGTTATATAGCTTAGGGGTGGGAACCTGCCTGGGGAAGCTACCACAAAGTCTTCTTAGCAGCAGATCAGAAAATGGTAACATTTAGAAGTCTGCTGCTGTGGGGGTGTGCCTGGCTTAAAAATGCTCAGGTAAGGAAGCCAGGTGGAATCCTGAGTGTGACAAGATTGGTCTCAGGATCCCTGGGGTGACATGAAAATGGGTGCTGCCTGAGTATGGCAGAGTTCCCAGACTTAAAAAAGTTAAAAACAAACAAACAAAAACAAAACAGAAAAACAAAACAAAACAAAACAAAAAACAAAACAAAACGAAACAACAACAAAAAAACCCTACCTTACCACCGAGCTTTAGGAGCAGGAAACCTGCCTGAGAAGAGAGTGTCTAGATGCCAGTTTTCTGCTCTGTGTTGACATAAACTGCTTGCTACTGCATGGTTGTAGGATTGTTTTCCAGGGATAGGGAGGCAAAAGGCAGAAGCGTAGGAGATCTGCTATGAGAGGAACCACACATTTCCATGCTAAACATTTGGACATCGGTGGTGAGAGTGGACAAACCTGGTGTGTTCCCGAACGTAGGGGAAAATCAGTCTTTCTCTGTTGAGGATTATATCTATTGTGGGTCTTTCATATATAGTCTTTATGATGTTGAGTTATATTCCCTCTCTTTCTACGTGGTAGCGAGTTTTTTCAAAGAAGATGCAGTATTTTGTGAAATGCTTTTTCTGCATCTATGGAGAATGTCATATGGTTCTTGCGTTTGTTTTTTATTTTATTTTTTGTCCATTTTTTAATGTGGTCTATCCCATTGATTGACTTGCTGAGGTTGAGTCACTTTTCAGTGCAGGAATAAATCCCTCATGGTCATGTTGAATAATCCTTTAAATGTACCATTGGATCCTGTTGGCTAGTATCTTGGTGAGACTATATGCATGCTTGTTCATCAGGGATACTGGTCTGTAATTCTTTTTAGGGGGCATTCTTCTGTGGTTTTGGCCTCAAGGCAATGCTGGTCTCATAGAAGGAGTTTGCTGTTTTCCTTTTTTCTATTTTTTTTTATACTTTCAGAAATATGGGCATTAATTCTTATTTTATTACTTGGCAGAATTCCCCTGGGAAGCCATTTGTCTCTGGATACTTTTTGGGAAACTTGGTAACTAATTCAGTTTTTTCCCCTTTTTGCTGGTTTTGGGTCTGCTTAGGTTTTCTGTTTCTTCCTCATTGAATTTTGGTAGATTATGTTTCAAGGACTGTATCCATTTATTTCAGCTTGCCCAGCTTTTTTGGCATGTATTCGCTCATAATATTTCCATATGATTGTTGCATTTATTGGGTTTTGCTGTGTTTTCTCCTCTCTTGTTTATGCTTTTATTTATCTGGGTCCTTTCTCTTTTATTTTTGGTAAACCTGATTAGAGGATTAACAATCTTATTAATTCTTTCAAAGAACCAGTTCCTAGTCACATTTCTCTGTTCTTTTCTTTAATTTCTGTTTCTTTGCTTTCTGCTCAGATCTTTTTTTTAAGGTTTTATTTATTTATTTGACAGAGATCACAAGTAGGCAGAGAGGCAGGCAGAGAGAAAGGAAGGGAAGCAGACTCCCTGTTGAGCAGAAAGCCCGATGTAGAACTCAGTACCAGGACCCTCGGATCATGACCCGAGCTGAAGGCAGAGGCTTTAATCCACTGAGCCATCCAGGTGCCCCTTTGCTCTAATCTTTATTATTTCTTATCTCCCACTGGATTTATGGTTTATGTCCTTTTTATCTCCAGTATCTTTAAGCATAAGATTAGGTTGTGCATTTGATACATTTCTTGTCTCTTGGTGGGGGGGAGGGGCTTGTATTGCTATATACTTACCTCTTAGAACTGCCATTGCTGCTTCCCAATGGTTCACAACTGTCATGTATTCAATTTCATTTGCTTCCATGAATTTTTAAAGTTCTTCTTTAATTTTCTGGTTGACCCATTCATTCTGAAATAGGATTCCTTTTAACCTCCATGAATTTTTGGTCCTTCTATGTTTTCATATGTTAGATTTCAAGTTTCATAGCATTGTGGTCTGAAAATATGTATGACATGATCTCAATCTTTTTCAAAAAGTTGAGGTCTGATTTATGATCCAGTATGTAATCCGTTCTGGAAAACTTTCCATGTGCACAGAAGAAGAATGTATTTCTGAATGCTTTAGGATGAAATGCTCTGACTATCTGTTAAGTCCAGCTGGTCCAGTGTGTCAAAGCCCTTGTTTCCTTGGTTATCTTCCGCTTAGACGATTTGTCCATTGCTATGATTAGGGTGTTAAAGCCCACCATTATTGTAGTATTTTCAATGAAATCCTTTAAGTTTATTATTAATTAATTTATACATTTGACTACTCCTATATTATGGGCATAAATATTTACATTTGTTAGATCTTCCTTTTATATAGACCCCTTTATAATCATATACTGTCCTTCTTCATCTCTTATTGTCATCTTTGGTCTAATACTTATTTTCTCTGGCAAAAGGATGGTTCCTCCGACTTTCTTTTGATGTCCATTAGTATGATAAATCATTCTCTACACCTTCATTTGAAATCTGGAGGTGTCTTTCTGTCTGAAATGAATCTCCTGTAGGCAGTGTACATGAGTCTTTTTTAAAATTTTTTAATCAATTATGTTATCCTTTGTCTTTTAATTGGAACATTTTATCCATTTATATTTAGAGAATTATTAAAATATAAATTTAGTGTCATTTTATTACATGTAAGGTTGCCATATCTGTGGATTATCTCTGTTCCTTTATGGATTTTTTTACTTTTGGGATCTCTTTTTGCTTTATGTGTCCCTTTAATATTTCTTGCAAGGCTGGGTTAGGGTTCATGAATTCCTTTATTTATTTATTTGGTCTGAATGACAGCCTAGCTGGATATAGTGTTCTTGGCTACATATTTTTCCAACTTAGCATATTGAATATGCCAGTCTTTTCTGGCCTGCTAGGTCTCTGTGGACAGGTCAGCTGCCAGCCTTATGTGCCTCCATGTGTAGGTAAGTACATCTTGTCTCAGGGTGATTTTAGGATGTTCTCTTTATCTTTGAAATTTCACTTTGAATTTTCACTCTAGTATGTCGTGGTGTTGACTTATTTCTGTTGATTTGGGGGGAGTTCTCTGTGCCTCTTGTACCTGAATACCTGTTTCCTTTTTTGGTTTAGGTAAGTTCTCAACTATAATTTCTTCAACTAAACCTGCTGCTTCTTTTCTACTCTTCTTCTGAGACTCCTACAATACAGATATTCTTTCACTAATGGAATGCTGAATTCCCTAAGTCTACCTTCATTATCTAAGAGTCGTCTATCTTTCCTCTGATCAGCTTCATTAGTTTCCATAACTTTGTCTTCTATATCACTAAATTCCTCTTCTATTTCGTTCATCCTCACTTATATGGTCTCCACTTGGGACTGGACCTCAGTGATAGCATTTTTAATTTCAGCATGTCTATATTGTAGTCCTTGTATGTCTATAGTGATGGATTTTCTAGTACCTTCTATGTATTTGTTTTTCAAACAAAGCTAGTATGTTTATAATCTTTGCTTTAAATTCTAGTTCAGACTTCTTACTTGTAACTGTATGATTAAATCTGTGGCTATGAGAACCACTTCCTTACTCTTGTGATAAATTTCTCCATCTCATTATTTTTTTTTCAAGATGAGAAAAGAATAAGGAAGAAAAAAACACAAGAAAAACAACAACCAAAACAAGAAACTAGATATCTTTGTGTCCTCATCTGCTTGTTTAGAGAAACTAAATCCCAACATGTTAAAAAAAAATAAGAATTAAAATATAGTAAAAGCAAAAAATAATAAAACATATATAAAAATTAAAATTAGAAAATTGTTCTGATTTTATGCTCCACTACTTCTAGTACTTTGCAATAGTATCTCTAGGAGGACTTCTTTCCATCCCCTGTATCTTTAGCTGTATCACAGCATTTTCAAGTCTCTGCACCTTCTACCTTCCAAAAGGAGGTCACTTTCCTACCTGTAGCCCTGCAGCATTTCTTTTCTCAGATCTCTACTTGATTTATGAGGTTTCAGAATGATTTGATAGGTATCTAACTCTATTCAAGAAATGAGAAAAACTTAGAATCCCTTCTCCTCTGCCCTCCTGTCTCCTATTTATCCTTTTCTTGAAGAGAAAGTGTGTTCACTTTGGTTTCTAGTGAAGAAATTTTGAGAATTTGTGTTCTTAGCTGAATCTCAGAATGCAATTGCTGTAGTAAAACATTGCTCTATAATCACCTGATATTAATGATTTTATAAGGTGGGGCACCTTGGTGGCTTAGAGGGTTACGCTGCTGCCTTCGGCTCAGGTCAGGATCCGGGGTCCTGGGATCAAGTCCTGCATTGGGCTCTCTGCTCAGTGGGGAGCCTGCTTTCCTTTCTTTCTGCCTGATTCTCTGCTTACTTGTAATCTCTGACTGTCAAATAAATAAAAATAAACTTATATGGTCTTTATTGAGGTTTGTTCCCTCTAAACTTACTTTATTGAGGCTTTTTATCATAACTGGATGCTGTCTCTTTTCCAAATATATTGTTTTCATTTAATCAAATGATCATACAGTCCTTATCCTTTCTTTTATTATGTGGTGTATCAAATTGATTGATTTGTAAATACTAAACAATCATTACAACACAGGAATAAATCCCACTTACGTATGGTAAATGTTTTAAGGACTTTATTTATTTATTTGATAGAAAGACTGTGAGAGAAATCATGAGTAGCTGAAGAGGCAGATGGAGAGGGAGATGCAGACTTCCCTGTTAAGCAGGGAGCCCAAAGCAGGGCTTGATCCCAGGTCCCCGAGATCATGACCTAAGCTGAAGGCAGAGGCTTTACCCACTGAGCCACCCAGTGCCCCTAAATCAACAATTTTAAGGATACTAGCTGGGCTTAAATAATGCTAATAAGATCTAAACAATGCCTTACTGAAGAGACCAATGAACTAAGTACCAGTCATGCTAAAATGAAAAAGAATTTTATAATTAAGTCACAAAACCAACTGTATGTAATGACACTGAGGATGGATGAAACAGGAATGAATCGTTGACATGAAGATAACATTATGGAAAATAAGGAAGCTGAAAAGAAGAGGGAAAGTAAAGTATTGGCTCACCAATGTGGACTTAGGAAACTCAGGCAATTCACAAAACACAGTAACATTCATTTCAAAGGAATCCAAGAATATGAAGAAAGGGACAGAAGGCTTATTTGATCAAAGGGTATCTGGAAACATTCTCAAATTTAGGAAGACATAAACATCAAAATCCAAGTGGCACAAATAAGGAAGGAATCCTGAAAGTAGCAAGTGGAAACAAACAAACAAAAATTCTACAAGGACAACCAAACCAGGTCTATAGAAGAGATGTCCACAGAAATATGATAGGCCAGAAGAAAGTGACATGATATATTCAAAATGCAGAATAGCAACACTATTCATCCAAGAATACTTTATCCAGAAAAGCTGTCATGTAAAATAGGACTGACAAAAAAGTCCCAGAAAACAAAATTAAAGAAGTTCATGAGTACTCCAGTCCTGTAAGAAATAATATGGGGGACTCTTTGAGAGGGGAAGACCAAGAACATCAAAGACTAGAAAAGGAACAGGGAAAATCCCCAGAAACACTAAATTAGAGGCAATGAAATGGCACTAATTTCTTTTATTTTTAAATTTTATTAATTTATTTGAGACAGAGAGCAGGAAGAAGGGGAGGGGATAGAGAAAGGAAGAAGCAGACTCTGTGCAGAACAGAGAGTCCAACGTGGGGCTCAATCTCAGGACCCTGAAATCATGACCTGAAGTAAAGTCAGACACTTAACTGACTGAGCCACCCAGGGGCTCTTTGGTGACATGAAATTCTTATCAAATATTCCTCTGAATGTAAATGGAATAAATGTTATAATAAAAAGGCACTGGTATCAGAATGGATTTAAAAAACAGATCTATATACTTCTTACAAGAGACTCATTTTAGATATAAAGATACCACCAGATTGAAAGTGACTGGATAGAGAAAATCTACCATGATAATGAATGTGAAAAGAAAATCAGAGTAACCATATTTATATCAGAATAACTAGATTTTAAACCCAGGATTGTAATGAAAGATGAATGAGGACACTATTTCCTGATTAAGGAGCCTCTCCAACAAGAAGATCTGACAAATGTACATTTTTTTGCTACAAACATGTAAACATCCAGATATATAAGCAATAAGTCACATAAAGAAACTGATTGAAACCAGTATGATAAGAGTGAGTGTCTTAGAAGAGCGAGGTGTGAGGTGACTGGATGATGGACAGTGTGGAAGGTGTATGCTATGGAGAGTGCTGTGAATTGTGTAAGACTGATGAATCAAAGACCTATACTCCTGAAACAAATAATACATTATCATTAATAAAAATATAAATTAAATAAAAACCCCTCAACAACATTGTTATAGAAAGAATATAAACCAACATGATAAAAGTCATATGTAAAGACCCACAGTCAATATAATCTTCAAAGCAGAAAAACTGCTTCACCGTTACAGTTAGGAATAAGACTCTGTCATAAATGTTATTTAACATAGTACTGCAAGTATCAGACTTAGCAGTCAGGTAACAAAAAGAAAAGAAAAAGCACAAAATAAAACATCCAAATTGACAAGGACCAAGTCCAAACTTCAGTGTATGCAGATGACATGATACTCTATGGAGAAAACATAAAAGACTCAGTGCTGCAGGATATAAAATCTGCATACAGACATCTGTTGCATTTCCAACAATGAAGCAGCAGAAAGGGAAATCAAGGAGTCAGTCTCATTCACAATGGAACCAGACACAAGATACCTAAGAATAAACCTGATGAAAGAGGTAAATGTCTCTACATTGAAAACTATAGAACACGTAAAGAAATTGTAGAGTATACACAAAGAAATGGAAAAACACTCCATGCTAATGGATGGGAAGAATAAATATTGTTAAAATGTCTATGCTACCAAAACCAATCTACCCATTTAATGCAGTCCATATAAAAAACCACCAGCACTTTGAGCAGAACTAGATCCTAAACTTTTTAAAGAACTACAAAAGACTCTGATAGTCAAAATAATTCTCAAATTCCATAAAGAATGAATCAAACTCAGCATGCCAAAATTTAATATTCCATTTAAGAAATGGGCAGAAGATATGAACACACATTTGTTTGTTTGTTTGTTTGTTTTTCCCAAGGAAGACATACAGAAGACTAACAGCCAGAGGAAAATATTCTCAACATCATTCAGCATCATGTAAATGCAAATAAACACCAGGATAAGATACCACCTCACAACTATCAAAATGCTAAAATTAACAAAACAGAAAATGACGAATTTCAGTGATGATGTGGAGCTACAAGAAGCCTCTGTCATGTTTTGTGGTTATGCAAACTTGTACAGTCACTCTGGAAAAGTGTATGGAGGTTTGACCGCAGTTAAAAATTGAACTACCCAATGACACAGCAATCACAGTGCTAGGTATTTACCTGAAGGACAGAAAATTACTGGTTCATAGGGGTACATACATCTCAATGTTTATAGTAGCATTATCAACAGTAGTGAAATTATAGAAAAAGACATATGTATGTGTAATATAAACACACACACACACACTACACACCCACCCAAAAGAATGAAATCTTGTCATTTCCCATGACATTGACACAGCAAGTGTTTGTTATGATAATGAAATGTTGTAGTCACAGAAAAGCAAATACCATATGATGTCACTCATATATGGAATTTAAAAACAAGACAGATAAAAATAGGGATATTAAACACCACCAACAACAACAAAAGGGAAGCAAGCCATAAGGAAATCCAAAATGTAGAAAAAGAGACTGAGGGTTGATGGAGGAAGTTTGAGGAGGATGTGTTATGTGGGTAATGTGTATTAAGGAATATATGTGCTGCGATGAGCTCTGGGTGATATGTGTAAGTGATAAATCATTAACTTCTACACCTGAAATCAATTTCACCATATATATTACCTAACTAGAATTTAAATAAATATTTGGAATAATAATTTTAAAAATCTGCATAATGAACATGTATAGACATATTCCAATATCATCAACTCATATATTATTTCATACTTATATGGATTATACACCAAAATAGGTCACATTCTGAGCTGTGAAATACACCTTTACAAATGTTAATAGAAGTCATATAATGTCTGTTCTCAGAATATAGTGCAATGCAACTAGAAAGGGAGTACTGGGTGTGGTGCATAAACAATGAATTTACTGAAAAGAAATAAAAAAAAATGAAAAGGTAAAAAAAGAAATCAATGTTGAAACCTAAAGTAAACATTTCAACATGTAAGGATTAAACAACATACATTTAAATAACACAGGCAAACACATAAATCTCAAGAAAATTGTATTTTTTAAAGTTTATTACTTATAATCTATACAACCAGATGAGGGATTGAACTCATGACCCCAATGTCAAAAGCCACATGTTCTTCTAAGTGAGCCACCCAGTTTCACCTCAACTGTTGCAACACATAAAAAAGAAAAAAAAAACTTAGTGAATTTTATTGAATGCGGAGACATACAGCTTACATGTAAATATGTTGTGTTGAACGCATATATTAAGAAAGAAAAGTCTAATATCAATAATTTACATTCATTTCTAAGGAATTATAAATACTAGATCAATAAATACAATGCAACAAAAACTAAATTAATGACAATGTAACAAAAGATAAAGAAATGATAGGAATAATAAATACTAGAGCAAAATCAGTTAAATCAATAGAGAAAAATCAAGAAAAGGAAAAAAATAATTCAAAATTAAGTGATTTGATTAAAAAATGCACTTTTTTGGTGATGAGCACTAGGTGATGTATAAAAGTATTGAATCACTGTATTATACACCTGAAACTAATATTATGCTGTATCTTAACTAAGTGGAATTTAAATAAATCCTTATAAAATGATTAATGAAATTGATAAAACTCTAATCAGGCTAATGAAATAATAAGAGAGGGAGAAGACACAATTGATTAATATCACAAATGAAAGAGGGGAACATGAATACTGATCCCACTGAAATTAAATGAATAGAAAAGGAATACTATAAATAACTCAAAGGTGACAGGTTTGATAACTTAGTGGAAATCGAGAAATTTTTGAAAGACACAGTTTGCTAAAGCTCATTAAGAAGAAAGAGACAAAATGAATAGGACTTTATCTATTGAATAAATTGAATAATCATTAATAAACTTCCAAAACAGAAACTACAGGCCCAGGTGGGTTCACTGGTGAATTTAATTAAACATTGAAAGAACAGATTAAATTAATTACCTACAATTACTTTCAGGGCATAAAAGCAATTGGAATACTTCTGATTCCTTCGATGGTATCATCATTACCCTATTATAATTAAAACAATGCTATAAAAAAGACACATCAGATTCTCTTATGAACATAGTTACAAACATCCTCAAAATGCTATAAATTGATTACGTAATGTATAAAAGAATTATATATCACAATTAAGTAGATATATTGCAATTATGTGAGATTGAACATTCAAAATCACTTAATGCAGTTCATTATATCAAAAGAATAAATAAGAAAATAATCACCTCCCATATAAATACATACTTAAAGAGCATTGTACAATATATGACACCCACTCACAATTAAACCTCTTAATATACTAGAAATAGAGGTAACAGTTCATCGTGACAAAAAATATCTACAAGAAACCTACTGTGAAATTTATAGTTAATAGTGGGAAACTAGAAACTTTCACACTAAGATCGGGAACAATACAAGTATGTTCCCTCTCATTAGTCCTTTTCAACATTGTGCAGAAAGTGTTAGGAAATTCAATTAGAAAAGCAAAAGAAATGGAATATATATAAATTGAGAAGGAAAAATTAAAAACACTTTTGTTCATACATGATCTATTTATTGGGTAGAAAATCTAAGAGTAGACAAAAGCTCTCATGAAATAATAAGAAATTTAGCAAATTTGCAAGGCAAAATTTTAATATAGAAACTGCAACCTTGCCCTATGCCATATGGCATCAATGAACAAGTGTAATAGGAAATATTAAAAACAATATCATTTACTTTAGCACCAGGAAAGAAAGAAGAATGAAAGAGAAGAAAAGAGGGAAAGAAAGAGAAAAACATTGTTAGGAACAAATAAAATAAAATAAAATATGTATCATACCTCTAAGGAATATGCCACAAAATTCTGATGAATGCAGTTAGAACTAAATAAATGTTTAGATGATCCAGTTTCATGGATAGGAAGATTTAAAGTTGTGAACGTACTAATTTTGCTAATTTAGATTTATAGATTTAATGAAATCCAAATCAAAATTATATCAAGTTATTTGTGGACATTGACAAATTGATTATAAACTTTATGTGAGAGGAAAAAATAAGCCTAGAATAGCCAACATTATATTGAAAAGGAAGAAAGTAGAAAGACGGATGATGTCCAAATTGAAGAATTTATACAAAGTTGGAGAAATCATGACTGGTAGTTTGGTGTGATACTAGATGAAGATATCAACGGAAAAAAAGAAGACTAGAAGAAACCCAACATAAGTGTAGTTAACTGAATTTTGTCAAAAACAAAGACAACATGATGAAGCAAATACTGTCTTTTAAAAATGATGCTGGAACAACAGTGTCCTGTTGCAAATAAAAAATCTAGAAAAACACATAAACTAAAAAGCATTGTAGAACTAACTGTAAAACTACAATGTTTGTAGACAATAACACAGGAGAAACCTAGATGATGTCGAGTGTGAAAATGATCATTAGATACAATGCCAACACATAACTTATTTTTTTCAAGAAATCTCTACACCCAAAATGGGGCTCAAACTTAAAACCCTGAAATCAAGTGCCATGTACTACACTGATTGAGATAGCATAGATCACAAGGCATAATTTATTAAAAAAAAATCAATATACTGCATTTACTAAAAATAAATAAAAAATAAAATAAAAAAAATAAAGATTTACTAAAAATAAATCTTTTGTTCTATGAAAGAAAGAATTAAAAACAAACAGGAAACCCCAGATTCAGAGAATTTTGAAAGAATCACTTCCTAAAACATATATGTGATAATTTTTTTTGTAAATATACAGAAAACTCTTGGAATCAGCAATGGAGAAAATAACTTGATTAAGAAAACAGAGGGGGTACCTGGGTGGCTCAGCAGGTTAAGCCTCTGCCTTCAGCTCAGGTCATGATCTCAGGGTCCTGGGATCGAGTCCTGCATCGGGCTCTCTACTCAGCAGGGAGCCTGCTTCCCCTTCTCTCTCTGCCTGCCTCTCTGCCTACTTGTGATCTCTCTCTCTCTCTCTGTCAAATAAATAAATAAAATCTTAAAAAAAGAGAAAACAGAGGAGTCCCAAAGACCCATCACTAAAGAAGATAGATGGCAAATAAGCATAGCATACAATGTTTCACATTACATGTCATCTGTTTTATGCAAATTAAAACATAAATAAGATATTACTACATATCTCTTGAGTGGTCAAAGTCCAGGCAACAACAAGACTAAATGCTGATGATGATGTGGCAAAGCAGAAGTGATATTTTTACTGACAGGATTGCAAAATGACACAACCACTTTGGAAGATAGTTTGACAGTTTTTTAATAAAATAAACTTATCTTAACCATGCAATCCAGCAGTCCACAACACATGAAAACATATCCACGTAAAAACTACACTTCAGGATGCCTGGGTGGCTCAGAAGTTAGGTATCTGACTTTTGATCCAGTAATGGTCCCAGAATCCTGGAATCCAATCCAGCTTCTTGCACAATGGAGAACCTGCTTCTCCCTCCAACAGCATCTCTCCCTGCTTGTGCTCTCCCTCTCTCTGACAAATAAAATATTTTTAAAAAAATCATTACATAGATATTTATCATAGTTTTATTTATAATTGCAAAACTTGGAAGCTAACAAGATGTTAGCTTATCAGTCCATGTTAAGGCATGGAGGAATTTCATACACATATTTTTAAGTGAAGGAAGCCAATCTGAAAACCCTATATACTGTCTAATTCCAGCTACAACATATTCTGGAATGAGCAGACTATGAAGACACTGGAAGTTCAGTAGCTCTCAGGATCATGTGTTGGGGAGAAATAAATTGGCAGAGCACAGAGGAGTTTGAAGGCAGTAAAACTACTTGCATGGCTCTTTGATAATGGACATAAGTCTGCAAAAAATGGGAGAGAAGGCAATTTTTTTTTATTTCCAATGCCTATTTTTTGGCCAGTAGCAACAACAACAACAAAATCACAAGGATCACAAAGAAGTAGGAAAACCTAGTCCTTATGTTGATATAAGGACTATATTGATAAAAACTGTCCTTTAGGAAACACAAAGATGAGAATTGCTAGATCAAAAAAAAAAAATGAATACAATCAAATGAGTAAATAAAAAAAACAGTAAAATACCTAAAGGAATTTTGTTTCAAATATCAGGTAAATAAAATGAGAATATCACCAAAGAGCTATGAATTCTAAAACAAAACAACAACAACAAAAAGAAAGCAATCAGAAATTCTAAAGTTGAAAACTACAAAACCTACAGTAAAAAAGTTACTAGGGAGATTCAATGGGACATTTGAACAGTCAGAAAAAAAAATCACTAATGAAAATGAAGGCAGGCCCATATTTGTAGATTCTGATGAGCAAAAACAAAAAAGCAAAAGAGCAAAAAGACAAAAAGACAAAGGAGATGTGAAGATAGCCAATGGTATAACTGGATCATCATGAAGTAGAACAATATATGTGTTATAGGAATCCCAGAAGAATATTAAAGTGAAAGAGGCAGAGAGACCATCTATATGAAAAAACTGGCTAAATTTCAAAATTGATGATAGATATAATTATACAATTCAAAAAAACTTAACAAAATCCAAGCTGGATACCCTTAGAAAGATCCACAAAAAGACACAAAGTATCAAAATATGAAATAAGATATTGCAAGCAGCAAGAAAAATGCAACTTGTCATGTAAAAGAGAACATCAGTAAAATTATCTTCTGAGTTCTCAGCAGAAATTGAGAACTGAGCACAGGGAAAAATACATTCAAAGTGATGGCAGAATAAAAACTGTTAACTGAAAATATTGTGACTGTAAAGTTATCCTTCAAAAGAAAAGAAAAGAAAAGAAAAGAAAAGAAACTAAGACATACATACAATCAGTGAAAGGTTTTTATTACGAGGCCTTTCTTACAGGAAGTGTGAAAGGAACACTTTATTTCAGGTTGAAATAAAATGAAGTAATATGGATTTGTAAACTTAATTTAAATTTCCTAAAGAGATTAGAAGACATACATATGAGATTATTATTAGTCTGTACATGAAAAATGAGGAATTAGTGTGTGAGGAAGAAATTAATACCTAAAGTGAGGAGAAATTAGGTATACTAACAGAGTTTATAGATGTGATTAAATTTAAGAAACAAACCAGATGCATATAGGGGAAGCTAAGAAAGAGAGAGATGGAAGCAAAGCATAAAAGATTCTTAAATATAGTTAATCAACTGAGGGTTAATGGAGAAGTGGGTTGGGGTTGGGCTCAATGAGTGACAGGAATTAAGAAGGGCACTTGTGATCAGCATTAGCTGTTATATATAAGAGATGAATCAGTAAATTTACTCCTGAAACCAAAATTGCCCAATATGTTAACGAACTAGAATTCAAATAAATAATTGAAACAAAATTTAAGTATCAATTAAAATTCAATTTTTTTTTATACTTTATTTATTTGACAGAGAGAAATCACAAGTAGGCAAGCAGAGAGAGAGGAGGAAGCAGGCTTCCCGTGGAGCAGAGAGCCTGATGTGGGGCTCGATCCCAGGACTCTGGGATCATGACCTGAGCCGAAGGCAGAGGCTTTAACCCACTGAGCCACCCAGGCGCCCCTAAAATTCAAATTTTAAATCTGTAGTATGTTATATGTAATCCCCATTATAACTTTAAAGAACCTATCTTTTCTTAATTCTTATTTTGTTATTATCATGTTCAATTAGCCAACGTTTGGTACCTCATTAGTTTTTGATGTAGTGTTCCAAGATTCATCAGTTGAGTATATCACCCTGTGCTCATCACATCACGCACCCTCTTTAAGGTCCATCACCCAGTTACCCCATCTCTACTATGTATTTTATAAAACACTACCTCTGAAACAAATACTACACTATATCTTAATTAAATTTAATTTAAATTAAAAATGCAATATATTATAAATATAATGATTACCAATATGGTATATATTTTGTTCACCATTTTAAGATTTTATTTATTTGGCAGAGAGACCCTGAGAGAGGGACACAAGCAGGGGGAGTGGGATAGGGAGAAGCAGGCTTCCCACTGAGCAGGGAGCATTATGAGGGGCTCAATCCCAGGACTATGGGATCATGACCTGAGCTGAAGGCAGACGCTTAGTGACTGAGCCACCCAGGTGCTGCTGTTTTATTCATTCTCTGTGCTTTACTTAATAAGACCATTTCTACTTCAAGGTCATAAACACATTTCCCTTTTATATAAGAAGGAAAAGAAAGGGAATTTGACCATGCCATTACAAAATAAAATCAACTGCACACACACACACACACACACACACACACAAAATACTGGGGAAGTTAAGAAACAAATTATATGACGTACAGAAAACAAATGGCAAAATAGCAAAATATATTCCATATTTATCAGAAATTACCTTAAGTGTAAGTTGGCTAAATATCCTAGTTACATCATACGTTGTCAGAATGGAATAGGTATAGATGATATAGATATAGATATATATACACACACTATAAGACATTCAGTGTACATGGATGAAGTTTCAATACTGTGAAAAATAAAAGGATATGAATAAAAGATAACCCATGCAAAGGATAGTCAGAAAATATGAAGTTGTAGTAATATGAGAGAAAGTGGACTACAAGTCAAAAATTATTCATAAGAGTTGAGTATTCCAATTTTCCGATAAAGATGTAGGAGTCCATTATACATAGGGACCATATCTTCTTTATCCATGCATCTGTTGAAGGGCCTCTTGGATCTTTCCACAGTTTCGTGATTGTGACCATTGCTGTTATGAACATCTTATTTTATTCTTATGTATTTTTAAGTTAACTTTTTTTAAAATATCATATTTATGTATTTGGCAGAAAGCACAAGCAAAGGGAGCAGGAGAGGGGTAAGCAGGCACCGCACCAACCAGGAAGCCAGATGCAGGGCTATCAGGACCCTGGGATCATGAGCTGAGCCTAGGGCAGAAATTTAACCAACTTAGCCACCCAGGAGTCCCAAAGACATTTTTTTTAATACTATAGTGAAATACAGAAAGCAGTACAACTAGGTAAAACTTGTGTTAAGAAATAATCCTATCACTTTGGGCCCACCCAACTCCTTCATATATGGGTATGTCCATAAGTTGACAAAGTTTATATTTTTGAATAAAGATGCAAAGTATGCAAAAACCATTAATACTGATGAAAAAAAAATAAAAACAAAAGAGAACTACAGGCGAGGAAGGTGTTTAAACTCCACTGGACCGGTTGGAATGGGGTAACAGTGATTTAGGATGGGATCTGTGGGGAAGGAAGGGGAACCAAATTTGTTGCTTACAAAAGAGGAAAAAAAAAAGAAAAAAAAAAAGACATCTTTGAAATCAATCCCTGGATCCCTGGTTGTAGACAAGTTTTCCAAAACCAGTATCTGGCACCCCTGCAACAAACTTGGAGAAAACTCTTAGATTATCTCAACAATTGGGCCCTTTTCCTTGCTGCCTCCGCCAGGGGGCTTCCGGACTGCACTTGGCCTGGCCCCCGCGTGGGGGCTGTGCAGGCTGACCAGGCTGACCTGGAGCTGGGCCTCCTGTGGGTCGCCCCCGCAGCCCCTCCTCCCGCGCCACCCCTTCCTCCCACGAGGCCTCCTCCCCGCCCAGCCCAATGCCTGCTCCCTCGAGCAGCGCCCATCTCTGCAGAGGCTGGAGTGGCGCCCCTGGAGGCCCGGTCATCCCGGCCTTCAGGGGAGGCTCCAGGCTCGCCGGCGGCCTCCCGTCGCTCTCCCGCGGCCTCAGCCTCCCCGCTCTTGCTGAAGGAGAAGCCGCTCCCCAGGAAAGACTTCGGAAGGAAAAGCGCTTCTTCCTGTTTCTCCTGGTCTCGCTGCTGGGCCAGCACATGGCCGGGTCCCGTCCGCGGCCTTCTGGGGAGATGGGGAGGAGGCCTCCGAGGCGGCCTACCCTTCAGGGGTCAGGGCCCAGCCCGTCTTGGCGGCCTCGCTGCCCTGGGGGCCTCTGTCTCTGCGGGGCGCCAGGCCTCCAGGAGGGCAGCAGCGGCTCTTCCTTCTGGGCCCCAGCGGGTGGAGCAGTTCGACGCCCAGCTCCAGGCAGCTGCGGGCTCCTCTGGTCCCCGCCAGGGCGCTGCCCTTGGCCTCCAGCTCCTCATTGGAGCCAGGCTGGGAGGCCTCCGGAGAGCGGGTGCCTTTACCTGCTGGTGATGAGACCTGTGTGGAAAGCAAGGGGTGCGTGACCGCTCCAAGAATAATGCATCACTAGAAATGACAGGGGAGGCTTAGTCTTTTTTATTTTATTTTATTTTTAAGAAAAGTTATTATGATGTATTTTGTGAGGGAGATTTACAACAGTACGGGTCTTAATTAAGAAGGAAAGAGGGGGAAAATGCGTATCACCAAACCCAATTTTTAAAAAGATCATGATCTCAGGAGTTAATTTAACTTATAGGAAATTGTCACTTGCCTCCTATTAGCTGTACCAGTCAGGGATAATCTGTCTGTTTTGAAATGAATTGTTTTTCTAATTATCTCTGGATTCAGACAAATTCTCATATTTGCAGTTTCATTTGATTTATTTACTACCTATTTTATCAGAGATAATTATTGGTATTTTAAAGTGATCATATTTACATGAATATAGTATCATTTAGTGTAGACCTTAGTTTGATTTACCATAAATTAAGAAAATAAGTACATTGATGCTTGTAGATATCACCGTTGATCAAGAAAACACTTTCAGCACATTTACTACCATTTCATAAGAGATAAGAAGGTACAACACGAATTCTTTCAAGAATTCTATCATGATTTGTTTTAAATTTAGAGAGCTTCGTGTTGTTTTTTTTTTTTTTAAAGCACACAGGTATGTAAGTAATTGACTTACTTTTTAACATTTGATTATGTATCTATATGAAAGTTGAAATATATAAAATATACCCTTAAATTGACTTTGACAAATAAGAGTTTCCTTCGGACTTCTGTAGTTAATTAAATACTGGAATGTACCAATGGTTAATTCTAATACTTCATTAGAACAATTTTTTATTAGTACTAGTTAAAATCATCTTAAGGATTTGGAGAAATATATCAACCTTAAACAATAAATAAAACTAAAAATACCACAAGACATATACCATTTATAATCTTGCATATTAACAAACGTATTGGTTTGGAGAGCTGACATTGGTGCTCCTACCATCCTATGAACTCATTTTTCTGAATAGGCTTCTTTGAATATTTTTCTGCCAGTGCATATACTTTTCTCTCATCCCTGACCTTTTTAGATAACTCCATAAAAACCTAACAGCCGTCATGAATTCAAGACATCTTTGTGGATTAAGGAGAATACCTGTTGTTTTATGTGTGTACTCACTTGAGAATGTCCACAGAGACATGAATAACGTGAAAATACCAATTGCTCAGCATGTCCCTAGGACAAAGTTTAGAAATGAGTTCTGATACTTTGTGGAGCTGTCTTCATAGTGGAGTTAAAGGTTAATTCATTGGGCAAAGAGATATATTTATTCAGACTTTTTGAATATTATGTCTCTTGCATATAAGCTGTTTCTATATCTTGGACATTAATCCCTTATTGGATATATCATTTGCAAACATCTTCTCCCAAACAGAAGTTCTATTGATTGGCCCCAGTGCTGTGCAGATGATTTTTATCTTGAGAAAGAGTAGTTCATTTTTGCTTTTGTTTCCCTTGCCTTTAGAGACACGTGTTGCAAGAAGTTGCTGTGGCTGAGGTTGAAGAGGTTGCTGCCAGGGTTCTCTAGGACTTTGAAGGATTCCTGTCTCACACTGAGGGACTTAATCCATTTTGAATGCACCATTGCAGATGGTGTAAGAGAAGGTCCAGTGTCATCCTTCCGTATGTGATTCCAATTTTCCCAGCACCACTTATTGAAGACACTGTCCTTTTTTCCATTGCATATTCTTTCCTGCTTTGTCAAAGAATAGTTCTCCATAGACATGAGGGTCCATTTATGGGGTCTCTAATTTGTTGCATTGAGCGATGGGTGTGTTTTTATGCCAGAACCATGCCTTCCTGATGATCACAGCTTTATTAACTGGCTTGAAGTCAGGCATTGTGATGTCCCCAGCTTTGGATTTCTTATGCAACAATGCCCTGGCTATTTGGGATCCTTTATGGCTACATGCAGATTTTAGGATTGTTTGTTTTAGGGCTGTGAATAATTTTGAGGGTATTTTGATAGGGATTGCATTGAATGTGTAGATTGCTCTGGACAGCATATGCATTTTTACAATGTTAATTCTTCCAATCCAGGAGCATTGAATGACTTTCCATCTTTTTGCGTCTTCCTCAATGTTTTGTAGTTTATACTGTGGAGATCATTTACCTCTTTGATTAAGTTTATTCCTAGGTATCTTATGGGTTTGGGTGCTATGGTTAAGGGGATTGACACCTGAATTTCTCTTTCTCCATTCCCATTATTAGAGGATAGAAAAGCAAGAGAATCTTGTGCTTTGATTTTGGAATCCTGCACATTGCTGAATTCATGTATGAGTTCAAACAATTTAGGGGTGGAGTCTTTTGTGTTTTCATATAAAGTATATCGTCATATGCAAAGAGAGATGATTTAACTACTTCTATGACAACTTGAATGCCTTTTACATGTTATTGTCCAAATGCTGAGGCTAAGACTTCTAATGCTGTGTTCAATAAAGTGGCAAGAGTGGGCTTCCCTGTCATGTTCCTGACCTTAAGGGAAGAGCTGTCAGTTTTTCCCCATTGAGAATGAAATTTGCTGTGGGCTCTTCATAGATGGTTTTTATAATATGAGATATGGTCCCTCTATCCCTCTATTTTGAGGAGTTTTAATAATTAATAATAATAACATTATTATTAATAATAATAATGAGAGGAGTGTTGTATTTTGCCAAATGCTTTTTATGCATCAAATGAGAGGATGTTATGGTCCTTGTCTTTCTTTTGTTTATATGACTAATCACATCACTTGATTTGGGAATATTGAACCTCCCTTACATCCCAGAAATGAAACTCACCTGGTGGTGGTGAATAACCCTTTTAATGTACCTTGGAATCCTACCGGATTTTATCTTGTTGAATATTTTTGTATTAGGGCTCACTAGGGTTATTCATCTATAATTCTTTTTCACAGGGTCTTTGTCTGCTTATGCATCAATGTAATGCTCTGCCTCAGAAAATGAGTGTGGAAGCTTTCCATTTATTTCCATTTTTTGGAAGAAGCTTCTATAGAATAGGTAGGACTTATTCTTAAAATCTTTGGTAGAATTCCACTGGGAAGGTATCTGGTCCTGGACTCTTGTTTTTCTGGGGGAGGTTTTTGATTCCTGATTCAATTTCCTTGCTGGTTATTAGTCTCTTCAGATTGTTTATTTCTTCCTGTTTCAGACTTGGTACATTACAAGTTTCCAGGAATGCATCTATTTCTTCCAGATGGCCGAATTTTTTGGCATATAGTTGTTGATAATATGTTCTAACATGTCCCTGTTTATTTTGCATTGGTCATGATCTCTCCCCTTTCTTTCCTGGTTTTGTTAACTTAAGTCTTTTATCTTTACTTTTGGCTAAATCTAGCCAGAGGTTTATTGATCTCATTAATTTGTTCTGAGAAACAGCTTCTAGTTTGTTGGTGGGTTCTGCTATTCTACTAGTTTCTGTTTCATTGATTTCTGCTCTCATCTTTATTCCTTCTTCTCTCCTGCTTGGTTTCAGCTCTATGTGCTGTTCTTTTTTCCAGGTGTAAGGTTAGCATGTGCATTTGGATTTTTCTAATTTTTTGAGACAGTCTTGGATGGCTAAGCAATTCCCTCTAAAGACCAAATTTCAGTATCACATAGATTCTGAACCAATGTGTTTTCATTTTCATTAGTTGCATTGAATTGTTTAAGTTCTTTAATTTCCTGGTTGTCCCAACCATTTCTTGGCAGGATGCTCTTTGACCTACAAATGTTTGAATTCCTTCCAAAATTCCTCTTCTGATTCAGTTCCACTTTCAAAGCACTATTGTCTGAAAAAATGCAGGGGAAAATCTCAGAAATTTGGTATTGTTTGAGATCTGATTGGTGACCCAGTATGTAATCCTTTTTTTTTTTTAAATTTTTGAGTATGTAATGTTAGTCACCCTAACTATGAAATATGTTCATAACTACTAACTATGAACTATGAGTTCATAGACTCATGGTTTAAGTATAACAACCAGTGTTTCATTCAGTACATGTCCTCCTTAATAACCACCACCAGCCTCACCAATCTCCCTAACCTCTTTGCCTCTAAAACCCTCTGTTTCTTTGAGTTTACATTCTCTTGTGGTTCATCTCTCCCTCCAATTCCCCCAGCTTCACTTTTCCCTTCCTTCCCCTAATGTGGTCTCTGTTATTCTTTATTTTCCCAAGTAAGTGAAACCGTGTGATAATTGACTTTCTCTGCTTGACACCTTATAATCATTATAATTTCCAGCAATCCCTTCCATATTGATGCAAAAGTGGGGTATTCCTCCTTTCTGATGGCTGAGTATTATTCCATTGTATATATGGACCACATCTTCTTTATCCATTCGTCTGTTGATGGGCACTTGACTCTTTCCACAGTTTGGCTTTTGTGGCCATAGCTGCTATGAACACTGAGGTTCATATGACCCTTCATTTCAATATATCTGTAGCTTTGTTGTAAATAACCAGTAGTGCAATTGCAGGGTCAGAGGGTAGCTCTATTTTTAATATTTGGAGGACTCTCCACACTGTTTTCCAAGGTGACTACACCAACTGGCATTCCCACCAACAGTGTAAGAGGGTTCCCCTTCCTCCACATCCTCTCCGGTACTTAGGGTTTCTGGCCTTATAATTGTCATTCTAACTGGTAAAATGTGGTTTTGATTGGAATTTCCGTGATGGCTAATGATGATGAACATGTTCTCATGTGTCTGTTAGCCATTTCTATGTCTTCTTTGGAGAAGTCTCTGTTCATGTCTTCTTCCCGTTTTGGGACTTGATTATCTGCTTTCTTGGTGTGGAGTTTGAGAAGTTCTTTATAGATCTTGGATACCAGCCTTTTGTCTGTAGTGTCATTTGGGAATATCTTCACCCAATCCATGGGTTGTCTCTTTGTTCTGTTGACAGTTTCCTTTGCAGTGTAGAAGCTTTTTGTCTTAATGATGACCCAAATGTTCATATTTTACTTTTCTTACTTTTCTTTCCCTTGCCTATGGAGATGTGCCTTGAGAGAAGTTGCTATGGCTGATGTCGAAGTGCTTACTGCCTATGTTCTCCTCCAAGATCTTGATGGATTCCTGTCTCACACTGAGGTCATTTATCAATTTACAGTTTATATTTGTGTCTGATGAAAGAGATTGGTGGACTTTCATTCTTCTGAACATAGCTGCCCAGTTTTCCCATCAGCATTAATTGAGGAGACAGTTTTTTCCACTGGATATTTTTTTCCTGCTTTGTTAAATTTTAGTTGACTGTAGATTTGACCATCTATATCTGGGCTCTCCACACTCTTCCATTGGTATATGTGTCCGTTTTCATGCCAGTACCATGCTGTCTTAGTGATCACAGTTTGTTATACCTTGGAAGAAACCTAACCAAAGAGGTAAAGGATACATACTTGTGGAAGCACCTAACACTCAAGAAAGAAAATAAAGACACACAAAATGGAAAAACCATCCATGCTCTTGGATCAGAAGAATAAACATTGATAAAATCTCTATGCTGCCCAGAGAAATCTGTACTTTCACCCCCATCCTGATCAAAATATCATCAGCATTTTCCAAAGTGTTGAAACAAGCAATCCTAAAATGCACATGGAACAAGAAAAGACCCTGAATCACCAACAAAATGTGGAAAAAGAAAACAAAGCTCAGGGCATTTCATTGCCTGATTTCAAGGTTTATGGCAAAGCTCTGATCAAGCAGTATGTAATCTATTTTGAAGAAAGTTATATTTGTACTTGACAGCAATGACAGTCTCTGTTTTTAGGACTGAATGTTCTGTTTTTATCTTTGAAGTCCAGCTGTTCCTGTGTGTCCTTCAAAGCTCTTGTTTCTTTTTGAACAGTCTTCTACTTAGGTGATCTATTTCTGTGTGTGGGAAGTTGTGATCTCTGCCTATTCATGTATTATTATGAATAGGATTCTTTATTTTGTTTAATAGTTGGGTGATGTAGTTAGCTACTCCCATGTAGGGGGCAGAGATATTTATAGTTGCTAGATTTTCATGTTGGATAGACCCTTGAGGTATGATACTGTATCCCTCTACAACTCTTACTACAGTTTTTTAAAATATTTTAGATTTTAGATTTTAAAATTTTAGATTGTAAATTTTAGATTTTAAAAATCTAACGTCTGATATGAGAATTGCTACTCCAGCTTTCCCTTGATTCTTTGGGATGAAGAATAGGTTTCAGTCCCCTTTCTTTCAGTCTGGAGGTATCTTTAGGTTCAAAATGAGTGTTTTATATACAACATGTGGACGTGTCCTGTCTTTTTCTTCAAATCGGAAACCCTACTATGTTTCATGGGACCATGTAGCCTGTTCACGTTTTCAGTAACTGTTGGGAGATAGGACTTTCTTGCCATCATGTTGCCTGTGAAGTCCCGGTTTCTATAGATTGCTTCTGTAAGTGTCTGATCCATATTACTCTTGGGGTCTTTCATCTTTTAAAGAAACCCCCTTAATCGTTCTGCAGCACTGGCTTGGTTTTCACGTATCCGTTCAGTGTCTAGGAGTCCTGGAAGTCCCTTGTCTCTCCATCCATTCTGAATGGCAGCCTTGATGGATAACATATTTTTAGTTAGCATGTCTCCTATAGTACCCTAAATATGCCTTGCCAGACCTTTCTGGCTTGTCAGGTCTCTGTGGATGGGTCTGATGTTATTCTAATGCTCCTCTCACTGTGTGGAATACATCTCTTCTCTGTAGCAACTTTCAAGGTAGCCTCTTTGGCTCTAAGATTCACAAGTTTCACTATTATATGCCAGGACTTTGGCCTATTTTTATTGATCTTTGGGTGGGTCCTCTCTGCTTTATGGAGAGGAAGGCTTGTTTCCTTCCACAATGGAAGGAAGTTCCCTGCTATGATTTACTCAAATATATCTTCTACTGTCTCCCTACATTCCCACATGGATCCCAATAATTCTGACACTGGGCCAAATTTATGGTGTCATTGTTCTCTCTATGTCTGTTCTCATGAGCTTCTAACTGTTTGTCACTCTCCTCCTCAGCTTCCTTTCTTTCTATCAGTTTACCTTTTAGCTCACTAATTCGTTCTTCTGCCTCTTTTACCCTGGCTGTTTGAGTTTCCACTTTAGACTGCATCTCATTCATAGCACTTTAATGTCATCCCGATTAGATCTCATTCTGCCCTTGTAGATTTTATGTTGTCTCGAATGCTTTTCTCAAGCCTAGCTATGGACTTTGTGATTGCTCCTCTGAAGTCCATCTCTGATATCTTGCTTATAACCACAGCCATTAGATCTGTGGCAGGGACCAGTGTCTCTGGTTCTTTTCATGACTAGACGTTCTTTCCCCTTGTCATTCTGCTAAGGGCTGGTTGAGGGAATATACAGAGTCCAAAATATCAATCACAACCCAACGAAGTGCACCTATGAAAAAATCCAAAGTGGTCAATACTATGTTGAATAAAAGGGTGAGATTGAACATCCTTGTCTTCTTCTTCTTCTTAGAGTCTAAGCTCTTAGTTTTTCACCATTGAGTATAATGTTTCCTGTAGGTTTTTTATAGATAGACTTTATTATGTTGAGGTATGTTCCCTCTAAACCTACTTTGTTGAGGGATTTTGTCATGAGTTGATGCTGTACTTTGTCAAAAGCTTTTCCTGCACTATTGAAATGATCATATGGTTGATGTGATATATCATGTATAATATGTACTCTTGAAACACCCTTGCATTTCATGAATAAATCCCACTTGATTGTGGTGAATGATATTTAAAAAAATATACATTGTTAGATGCAGTTTGCTAACATTTTTGTTCAGAAGTTTCCATCTATGTTCGTCAGAGATATTGGCCTGTAATTCTCTCTATTTCTTTCTTACTTTCTTTCTTTCTTTCCTTTCCTCATAGTGTCTTTATCTGGGTGGGTTTTTGTTGTTATTGTTGTTGTTGTTTGTTTGTTTGTTTTGTATTTTTGTTTCTTTGCTTGTTTGTTTGCTTTTGGCATCTGCGTAATTTTGGCATCATGGAATAAATTTGGAATCTTTCCTTATACTATTTTTTGGAATAGTTTGAGAAGAATAGGTGTTCAGTCTTCTATAATATGTGGTAGAAATTGGCTATGTAGCCATTTGGTTCTGGTTTTCTGTTTGTTATGTGTTTTTTGATTATTGATTCAATTTCATTGCTGCTAATAGGTCTGTTCAAATTTTCTATTTCTTCTGGATTCGGTTTTGGGAAATGATATGTTTCTAGGAATTTATCCATTGTTTTTAAAGTTGTCCAACTGGTTGGCATATAATTTTTCATGATAATCTTATAATCCTTTGCATTTCTCTGGTGTTAGTTGTTATTCTTCCTCTCTCATTTCTAATTTTGCTTGAGACTTCTGGCTCTCTCTTCCTCTTTCTCTCCCTTTTGCACTCTCTCTGGCTAAAGGTTTTTAGTCTGTGGCTGGCTAAAGGTTGATCATTTGTTTTTAAATCTTTTCAGAGAAACAGCTCCTGGTTTCATTGATGTTCTCAATTGGTTTTTATTTGTTTTGTTTTTTAGTTTCTGTTCCATTTATTTCTGCTCTAATCTTTTTTTTTTTTTTTTTGCACATCTCTCATTTTATTTATTTATTTTTTTCAGCGTAACAGTATTCATTCTTTTTGCACAACACCCAGTGCTCCATGCAAAACGTGCCCTCTCCATTTTATTTATTTATTTGACAGAGAGAGAGGTCACAAGTAGGCAGAGAGGCAGGCAGAGAGAGAGGGAGAAACAGGCTCCTCACTGAGCAGAGAGCCTGTTGCGGGGCTCGATCCCAGGACTCTGAGACCATGACCTGAGCCGAAGGCAGAGGCTTAAACCACTGAGCCACCCGGGTGCCCCTATTTCTACTCTAATCTTTATTATTTCCTTCTTTCTACTGGTTTGGGGTCTTGTTTGTTCCTTCTCTAGCTCCTTTTGGTGTAAAGTTCGGTTGTTTAATTGAGATTTTTCTAGCATCTGAAGGTAGGTGTGTATAGCTATTAACTTCCCTTTTAGAATAACTTTTGTTGCATCTCTAAAATTTTGGAGCATTGTGTTTTCATTTTCATTTGTCTCTATGTCTTTATTGATTTTCTTCTTGATTTCTTGATCCATTTGTTGTTTAGTAGCATATTATTTAACCTCCTCATATTTCTGTTATTTCTAGATTTTTTTCTTTGTGGTTAATTTCTACTTTCACAGCTTTGTGGTAGGGAAAGATGCATAGTATGAGTTCAATCTTTTTGAATTTGTTGAGACTTGTTTTGTAGCCTAAAATGTGATCTAATCACTAGAAGGTTCCATGTGCACTTGAAATGGATGTGTATTTTGCTGATCCAGGATGGAATGTTCTGACTATATCTGCTAGTTCCATCTTGTCCAATGTGTTATTCAAAGCCACACTTTCCTTGTTGATCTACTGATTGGATGATCTATCCATTGATGTCAGTGTGGTGTTAAAATCTCCTACTATTATTGTAGTATTTCTCTTATGTTTACTATTGGTTACTTTATGTATTTGAGTGCTCACAGATTCTGTGCATCAATATTTGCAATCATTTTATATCTTCTTTTTGAATTGTTACCTTTATGATTATATTGTGTCCTTCTTTGTCTGTTATTACAGTCTTTGTTTTAAAGTCTATTACTTCCAATATAAGTATTGCTGTCTCAGCCTTCTTTTAACTTCCATTTGTATGACAAATGAATTTCCATCCCTCATTTTCAATTCACATGTATTTTTAGATCTGAAGTGAATCACATGTAGGCAGCATGTTGATAGGTCTTGCTTTTTTATCCATTCCTTTTTACCTGTGTCTCTTGATTGGAGTATTTAGCTCATTTCCATTCAGGATAATTATTCTTTCTTTCTTTTTTTAAATTTGTTGATTTTCAGCGTAACACTGTTCATTGATTTTGCACCACACTCAGTGCTCCATGCAGTACGTGCCCTCCCTATTACCCACCACCTGGTTCCTCAACCTCCCACCCCCCAGCCCCTTCAAAACACTCTGGTTGTTTTCAGAGTCCATGGTCTCTCATGGTTCATCTCCCCTTCCAGTTTCCCTCAACTCCATCTCCTCCCCATCTCCTCATGTCCTCCATGTTCTTTGTTATGCTCCACAAATACGTGAGACCATATGATACTTGACTCTCTCTGCTTGACTTATTTTGCTCAGCATAATCTCTTCCAGTCCCATCCATGTTGCTACAAAAGTTGGGTATTCATCCTTTCTGATGGAGGCATAATACTCCATTGTGTATATGTACCACATCTTCCATATCCATTCATCCATTGAAGGGCATCTTGGTTCTTTCCACAGTTTGGCGACCGTGGCCATTGCTGCAATAAACATTGGGGTACAGATGGCTCTTCTTTTCACTACATCTGTATCGTTGGGGTAAATACCCAGCAGTGCAATTGCAGGTCATAGGGAAGCTCTATTCTTAATTTCTTGAGGAATCTCCACACTGTTCTTCAAAGTGGTTGCACCAATTTGCATTCCCACCAACAGTGGAAGAGGGTTCCCCTTTCTCCACATCCTCTCCAACACACGTTGTTTCCTGTCATGCTAATTTTGGCCATTCTAAATTGTATAAGGTGGTATCTCAATGTAGTTTTAATTTGAATCTCCCTGATGGCTAGTGATGATGAACATATTTTCATGTGTCTGATAGCCATTTGTATGTCCTCATTGGAGAAGTGTCTGTTCATATCTTCTGCCCATTTTTTGATATGATTATCTGTTTTGTGTGTGTTGAGTTTGAGATGTCCTTTATAGATCGTGGATATCAACCTTTTGTCTGTACTGTCATTTGAAAATATTTTCTCCCATTCCGTGGGTTGCCTTTTTGTTTTGTTGACTGTTCCCTTTGCTGTGCTGAAGCTTTTGATTTTGAGGAATTCCCAAAAGTTCATTTTTGCTTTTGTTTCCTTGGCCTTTGGAGACATATCTTGAAAGAAGTTGCTGTGGCTGATATCGAAGAGGTTACTGCCAATGTTCTCCTCTAGGGTTCTGATAGATTCCTGTCCCACGTTGAGGTCTTTTATCCATTTCGAGTTTATCTTTGTGTATGGTGTAAGAGAATGGTCGAGTTTCATTCTTCTACATATTGATGTCCATTTTTCCCAGCGCCATTTATTGAAGAGACTGTCTTTTTTCCATTGTACATTTTTTCCTGTTTGTCAAAGATTATTTGATAATAAAGTTGAGGGTCCATATCTGGGCTCTCCACTCGGTTCCACTGATCAATGTCTGTTTTTATGCCAGTACCATGCTGTCTTGGTGATCACAGCTTTGTAGTAAAGCTTGAAATCGGATAATGTGATGCTGCCAGTCTTCTTTTTGTTTTTCAACATTTCCTTAGCAATTTGGGGTTTCTTCTCTTCTGATTCCATACAAATTTTAGAATTATTTGCTCTAGCTCCTTGAAAAATATCGGTGGAATTTTGATCAGAATGACATTAAAAGTATAGATTTCTCTAGACATTATAGACATTTTAACAATGTTTATTCTTCCAATCCAAGAGCATGGAACGGTCTTCCATCTTTTTGTGTCTTCAATGTCGTTCATGAGTGTTCTGTAGTTCCTCGAGTACAGGTCCTTTACTTCTTTGGTGAGGTTTATGCCCAGGTATCTTATGGTTCTTGGTGCTATAATAGTAAATGGAATTGATTCTCTCATTTCCCTTTCTGTATTTTCATTGTTAGTGTATAAGAAAGCCACTGATTTCTGTACATTGACTTTGTATCCTGCCACGTTACTGAATTGCTGTATGAGTTCTAGTAGTTTGGGGTGGAGTCTTTGGGGTTTTCCATATAAAGAATCATGTCATCTGCGAAGAGAGACAGTTTGTCTTCTTCCTTGCCAATTTGGAAACCTTTTATTTCTCTTTGTTGTCTGATTGCCGTTGCTAGAACTTCTAATACTATGTTGAACAAGAGTGGTGAGAGTGGGCATCGTTGTCGTGTTCCTGATCTCAACAGGAAGGCTGCAAGCTTTTTCCCATTGAGGATGATATTTGCTGTGGGTTTTTTCATAGATAGATTTTATGAAGTTCAGGAATGTTCCCTCTATCCCTATACTTTGAAGCGTTTTCATCAGGAGTGGATGCTGGATTTTGTCAAATGCTTTTTCTGCATCAATTGAGAGGACCATGTGGTTCTTCTCTCTTCCCTTATTGATTTGTTCTATCACATTGATTGATTTGCAAATGTTGAACCAACCTTGTAACCCAGGAATGAATCCCACCAGGTCATGGTGGATAATCTTTTTAATGTGCTGCTGGATCCTGTTTGCTAGGATCTTGTTGAGAATCTTAGCATCCATATTCATCAGTGATATTGGTCTGACATTCTCCTTTTTGGTAGGATCTTTGCTTGGTTTGGGGATCAGGGTAGTGCTGGCTGCATAAAACGAATCTGGATGTTTTCGTTCTGCTTCTATTTTGTGGAAAAGCTTCAGGAGAATTGGTGTTATTTCTTCTTTGAAAGTTTGGTAGAATTCCCCAGGAAATCCATCAGGTCCTGGCCTCTTGTTTTTTGGCAGGTTTTTGGTCACTGCTTCAATCTCATTACTAGATATTGATCTATTCAGGTTGTCAATTGTGTCCTGGTTCAATTTTGGGAGTGTATAGTTTTCCAGGAGTGCATCCACTTCATCTAGGTTGCTTAGCTTATTGGCATAAAACTGTTGGTAATAATTTCTGATGATTGTTTCTATTTCTTTGGTGTTAGTTGTGATCTCTCCCATTTCATTCATAATTTTATTAATTTGGGCTTTCTCTTTTTTCTTTTGGATTAGTGTGGCCAATGGTTTATAGATCTTATTGATTCTTTCAAAAAGCCACCTTCTAGTTTCATTGATATGTTCTACTGTATCTTTGGTTTCTACCTCATTGATCTCTGCTCTATTCTTGATTATTTCCCTTCTTGCATGTGGAGTTGGTTTAATTTGTTGTTGATTCTCCAGTTCTTTAAGGTGTAGAGACAGCTGGTGTATTCTGGATTTTTCAATTTTTTTGAGGGAGGCTTGGATGGCTATGTATTTCCCCTTAGAACCGCCTTTGCTGTATCCCATATGTTTTGGACCAAAGTGTCTTCATTCTCATTGGTTTCCATGAATTGTTTAAGTTCATCTTTGATCTCCTGGTTGATCCAAGCATTCTTCAGCAAGGTGGTATTTAGCTACAGGTGTTTGAGTTCCTCCTGAACTTTTCCTTCTGATTGAGTTCCAGTTTCAAAGCATTGTGATCTGAGAATATGCAGGGAATAATGTCAGTCTTTTGGTATTGGTTGAGTCCTGCTTTGTGACCCAGTATGTGGTCTATTCTGGAGAAGGTTCCATGTGCAATTGAGAAGAATGTGTATTCTGTTGTTTCAGGGTAGAATGTTCTGTATATGTCTAGAGGTCCATCTGGTCCAATGTTTCATTCAATGCTCTTATTTCTTATTAATTTTCTGCTTCGATGAGCTGTCTATTTCTGAGAGAGGCGTATTAAGATCTCCTCCTATTATTGTATTCATATCAATATGACTCTTTATCTTGACTAATAGTTTTCTTATGTAATTGACTGCTCTCATATTGGGGCGTAGATATTTACAATTGTTAGATCATCTTGGTAGATAGTCCCTTTAAGAATGATGTAGCGTCCTTCTATATCTCTGACTACAGTCTTTAGTTTAAAATCTAATTTATCTGATATGAGAATCGCTACTCCGGCCTTCTTTTGAGGTCCATTGGCATGAAAGGTGCTTCTCCATCCCTTCACTTTTAGTCTGGGTGTATCCTTAGGTTCAAAATGGGTCTCTTGTAGACAACATATGGATGGGTCCTGTCGTTTTTTCCAATCTGCAATCCTATGTCATTTTATGGGTGCATTTAGGCCATTCACATTTTGAGAGATATTGAGAGATAGGTTTTTATTGACATCATGTTACCTTTGAAGTCTTTCTGTCTGTAGATTGTTTCTATATTTCTGTTCAATGATATTCTTAGGATTTTTTCTCTTTTAAAGGCCCCCCCTTAGTATTTTCTTCAGTGTTGGCTTGGTGGTTGCATAGTCTTTTAAGCCTTGCCGGTCTTGGAAACTCTTTCTCTCTCCATCCATTTTGAATGTCAGTCTTGCTGGATAGAGTATTCTTGACTGTATGTTCTTCTCATTTAGTACTCTGAATATATTTTGCCAGCCCTTCCTGGCTAGCCAGGTCTCTGTGGACAGGTCTGATGTTATTCTAATGGGCTTTCCTCTGTATGTAAGGAGCTTCTTTGCCCTAGCTGCTTTTAAGAGGGTCTGTCTTGATACATAATTCCTCATATTAACTATAAGGTGTCGTGAGGACTTTGAGAATCTAAAATCTTGGGGGGAAATCTCTCTGCCTCTAGTACATGAATGTTGTTTCCATTTGTGAGATTGGGAAAATTTTCATAGACAACTTCTTCCACTATATCTTCTAGACTTCTTTCTTTTTCCTCCCTTCAGGGATTCCAATAATTCTGACGTTGGAATGTTTCATGGTATCATTTATTTCCCTGATTCTGTTTCCGTGGCTTCTGAACTGTTTGTTCCAGGCTTCCACCTGATCCTTTCTCTCTATCTGTTTGTCCTCCAGATCACTAATTCTATCTTCTGTCTCAGTTACCCTCGCTTTTAGAGAATTTAGATTAGATTGGAACACATTGAGACCATTTTGAACATCATCCCTGTTGGCTTTCAGTTCTGCCCTAATCAATTCTGTTTGGTCATCCATGGCTTTCTCCAACCTAGCTATTGCCTGGATAATTGTTAGTCTGAATTCCTTTTCTGACATATTGTCTTTGTCGATAGCCATTAGCTCTGTTGCAGAAGGTCCATCCTCTGTATTTTCCTTCTGTTGGGTATTCCTCCTCCTAGTCATTTTGGTAAGAGATGACTGAACAGATGCAGCTGGATGTATTGATTGTGGTGCAGTCAAGGTCCACTATGGAACACTTCTGTGCAATCAGGGTTCCACACCCAAATGAGAGAAAAAGGAAGTGAAAAAGAAATAGAGAAGAAAAAAGAAAAAAAAATGGAAAAGAGAAAAGGCAAAAAAAGAGAGAGAGAGAGACGGGGGGGCGGAAAGGGAAGATAAAAGAGAAGGCTCAGCCCAAATGGGCCCCAAGGTAAGATTTATGAATTATACAAACAAAAACAGACAAACAAAAGACTGATAAAAGTATATGACAAGAGAAAAAAATATATATATAAGCAAAAAAAAGGAAGAACCTCATCAGAAAGAACCCCAAGTATAAGATTTATATACTATCAGGACAAACACAAATTCACAGAAACACTGGCAGAAGGAAAAATTGGGAGAGTGGTTTTAAATTCTCATTGTGGGTGAGGAAGGTTATTTTGATTCTTCCTGGATGTATCTTGATGTTTTTGTTAAGGGACTCAACTTTCCTAAGTTACAGGGGGATTAGAAACTGGTTTGCCTATAGGGGTAACATTGATTGGGGAAAGGGGATTACCTTGATGTTTAAATCTATATGTGTATTAGAAAATAAAAATTAAAAGAGAAGAAACTAGACTAAACTGAGTTAAAATTTAAAAAAAATAGAAAAGCAAAAGAAAAACACGGGTGTATGTATCAAAAAGTTCAGGTTAGAAGGTTATTAAGGAATTTGATGTACTGGACATCTCAGTGTGATGGTAAATAGGTTAAAAATTATCTGTATGTATTAAAAAAAAGAACCAGAATATTGGTAAAGAGTTAAAAATAAAAGTTGTATTTATGAAGTAGTGGTGGTTGTTCTCCTGTAGTCTTCTTCTTTTTTTTTTTTCTTCCTTCCTGGTTGTTTTTCTGGGGGAGGGGCCTGCCACGTGGGTTTTCAGACAATGATGTTCCCTGAGTTAGGTCCTCCCGCTCCACTCAAGGGGGTGGGCTCTGAGGAAACTGTTTTTTTCAGGCTTTTTGTTCTCTGGAGGTTTTTATGTTCTTTCATCTGTTTTCTCTTGCCTTGACAGTTTTTGATGGTTTTTGGAGGTTTAGAGGAGAGCAAACTGCACCCCGACCTCCCTCTCAGAGAGAAGCCTCAGAATGCTCTGCAGAGCTGCTGGGAGAGCCGGTTCTGAGTCACTGTCCCTGGGGATGCAGGAGTTTCTTCGTTGTACCCAATACCAGGACAGCGTAGGCTGTCTTGGCAGCTCCAGACCGCCAGAGAGGTTCCAAGCAGAGATCGCACACAGAGATTTTCCCGCTGTCCTGGGCTGGTAATGTCTGGTTTTTCCAGATACCAGAGCTCCAGGCTAGCACCTATGAGCACCTCTCCCAGGGGAGGGTGTGGGAGGCGCGCGTTTCAGGATTGCAGTCTGGCCAGGCTCCCAGCCCCTCATGGGAGGCAAGTGTCCCTGGACCTAGGCTGGGTCTATCTCTGCAGGTATCCAGGGATCTAGGTTCCCCTATCTCTGCATGGTCTGCTGTTATGCTGTCTCTTTAAGGGTGAAAACTCATTTTCCTCTTGCTCTCCCACTCTCCCAAAGCCAAGCACCAACTGAATTTTAAAGTTCCAGTTGCAAAACACCACTGATTGTAAGAACTCAGGTAGCCAGGCCCCTCCAATTCTCAAAACCAAATGTTATGGGGATTCGTTTTCCCCGTGTGGGTACCCTACATTTGTGAGCTACATGTGGGGATCTGTACCTCTCCCCTCTCCTTACCACCATGTCCTGCCCTTACATGAGCAGTCCTATGGGTCTGTTTGGCTCCCAGGTGTGTCCTCACACCTCCTACCCTTGTTTACTTGGGCTATTCTCTACATTTATCTGTGGAGATTGTGTTCTTCCAGTCTTCCAGTCATTTTCTAGGTTTTTTACACTAATGTGGCTGTAATCTAGTTGTGTGCATGGGAGAAGGTGAGCTTAGGATCGTCCTACTCTGTCATCTCCCCCAGAAGTTCCTCAATGATGATTTACATTAATCAACTCAATAAATTTTATCCACTCTTGAATTTTGAGGTTAAGGTGACCGGCTTGTTGTATAGTGTTCTTTTAATATTTTCTTAAGGATTTTGCATTGACATTCATGAATTGTATTTTCTTTATTAATGTAATCTTTGTTGTTGTTGTGAATCAATGTTATAGTAGTTTAAAGCAGAGGACTGAAAGTCTTCTTTATCCTTCCCTGATGTAGAATAGTTTGAAAGTACAGTGGCATTATCTGTTTCTTAAAGGAATGATAGAATTCCCTTGTCAAATCATCTAAACTCACTGATTTAGGGAGCCGTCAACAGTATCAATTTTTTGTATTTCCTCTAGAGTAATTGATTTGAATTTCCACTTCTTATATAAGTTTTGGCAATTTATATTTTGAAGAAAATGATTTCTTCAGATTTTTAAAGTCACATTAAGTTCAGGCTTAGGATTCCTAAAGTTCCTCCCCTTATAATTTCATAGATTGTTTATTTGTGCTTTCTTGTTTGTTGAAATTAGACTAGGTAACAGTAGGTGTCTGTATGCCTGTATATATGTACTGAAATTCTTGGACTTATCATTACTATCATTTTCACTTTTCTGTTTGTTTTCAGTTTATGCTTACTAATTCTCCCATTACTCTTGGTTTTCTTTTCTTATCTATTTTCTAATAATTTTTCTATAATTTCTATTTTCAACCATTTGATAATCTACATGTAAACCCTGCATGTAATGAAAGATGGTCAACATGTAAAAATACATGTATTTTTATCTTTTCTGTTTATCATATACATATAAGACTATGCATTTTTCCTTGAGCTCTGCTTTAGATGTAACCCATAGGTTCTTCTAGGCATCCTTTTAATTACTGCTGTTTTGTAGTTATAGCAAAAATTTAGTTTTTATTTCTTCTTTGAATATGAACTGAGTCTTTAAGTTTCCAAGTGGTAGAGACTTTGTTAGTTTTTATTTTTATGTTTTGGTTTCATTATTAATTTCTTTGTTCATTGTGATCAAGGCATTTTGTCTTATTATTTCTACTTTTGGGAATGACTTGAGGTTATCTTTGAGGCCTGGTGTTTTGGTATGTGTATATTTCTTTCAATATTTTCCAAGATTTGTATTTTTATTCTAATGTTCCTTTATAAAATATACTTACTACTTTCTTTTTTCAGTATGCATGTTGCATCTGTCAGTTTTTCCTGAGACATGTCTTTTGATTCTGCAGATTAAAATCTTTTATTTCTGAAATGTTTCCTTAGTATATCTATCTAACTTATGTATTTGAGGGGCGCCTGGGTGGCTCAGAGGGTTAAGCCTCTGCCTTCAGCTCAGGTCATGGTCCCAGGATGCTGGGATGGAGCCCTGCATCAGGGTCTCCGCTCAGTGGGGAGCCTGCTTCTCCCTCTCTCTCTGGCTGCTGCTCTGCCTACTTGTGATCTCTTTCTGTCAAATAAATAAATAAAATCTTTAAAAATAAATAAATAAATGGATAAAAGACCTCAACGTGAGACAGGAATCCATCAGAATCCTAGAGGAGAATATAGGCAGTAACCTCTTTGATATCAGCCACAGCAACTTCTTTCAAGATATGTCTCCAAAGGCAAAGGAAACAAAAGTGAAAATGAACTTCTGGGACTTCATCAAGATCAAAAGCTTCTGCACAGCAAAGGAAACAGTCAACAAAACAAAGAGGCAACCCATGGAATGGGAGAAGATATTTGCAAATGACAGTACAGACAAAAGGTTGATTTCCAGGATCTATAAAGAACTCCTCAAACTCAACACACAAAAAAACAGATAATCATATTTAAAAAAAATGGGCAGAAGATATGAACAGACACTTCTCCAATGAAGACATACAAATGGCCATCAGACACATGAAAAAATGTTCACCATCACTGGCCATCAGGGAGATTCAAATTAAAACCACATTGAGATATCACCTTACACCAGTTAGAATGGCCAAAATTAGCAAGGCAGGAAATAACCTGTGTTGGAGAGGATGTGGAGAAAGGGGAACCCTCTTCCACTGTTGGTGGGAATGCAAGTTGGTGCAGCCACTTTGGAGAACAGTGTGGAGATTCCTCAAGAAATTACAAATAGAGCTTCCTTATGACCCTGCAATTGCACTGCTGGGTATTTACCCCAAAGATACAGATGTAGTGAAAGGAAGAGCCATCTGTACCCCAATGTTTATTGCAGCAATAGCCACAGTCGCCAAACTGTGGAAAGAACCAAGATGCCCTTCAACGGACAAATGGATAAGGAAGATCTGGTCCATATACACTATGGAGTATTATGCCTCCATCAGAAAGGATGAATACCCAACTTTTGTAGCAACATGGATGGCACTGGAAGAGATTATGCTGAGTGAAATAATTCAAGGAGAGAGAGTCAAGTATCATATGGTTTCACTTATTTGTGGAGCATAACAAAGAACATGGAGGTTATGGGAATATGTAGAGGAGAAGGGAGTTAAGGGAAACTGGAAGTGGCTATGAACCATGAGAGTCTATGGACTCTGAAAAACAATCGAGGGTTTTGAAGTGGTGGGGGTTGGGAGCTTGGGGAACCAGGTGGTAGGTAATAGGGAGGGCTGTACTTCATGGAGCACTGGGTTTGGTGCAAAAACAATGAATACTGTTACACTGAAAAGAAATTAAAAAAAAAGTGAAAAAAAAAGACTCAAAGCTTAAAATACCAGCAATGGTAAGAGATTTGTTAATCATTCATTCATTCAGCTTTGAACTTTCTCTTTTATCAAGCTCTCTGACACTGGTTTCTAGGCACCTACCTGCCCTTTTAAAACTTCTAAAAATAAAATATGTTTATTTCATTGGTACAGAAAAAAAAGAAATTTAAAAAATAAAAACTTTTAAGAAATCATGTTGTTTTGGGAAAAATAATAATGTAATGAAATGTTTATTATATAGTAATTATAAAACGTTTTGAAGACAAAAAAATCTTAAATTGAAAAGAAAATCCAAAAGGAAAAAAAATCACCCTATGCTCAGTCTATGTACAATATGGACATTTCCAGAGGACTTTTATTAGAAAACATTGTTTCTTGGGCAAGAGGGCAGCTGAGTAG
Organism: Meles meles; assembly: GCF_922984935.1. Classification (NCBI taxonomy): domain Eukaryota; kingdom Metazoa; phylum Chordata; class Mammalia; order Carnivora; family Mustelidae; genus Meles; species Meles meles. Next base: position 322,146 of record NW_025721166.1, on the reverse strand, counting down.
GGAGGTCGTTTAATCTGGCCTCAAATTTAGCTGGATATCTATGAAGCCATTCTGAACAGACACAAATTCATCCTGAGGTGGAAGATTTATCTGGATCTCCACAAGCAGAGAATTAGGTGTGGAAAGTGGAGTCTTCTGAGGAAATAACTGAAGATAAATGGAATGTTGGGGCACCAGATAAGCTGGCTACCCGAAAGTGATATAACACAGGAGAATACAAATGGAGACATTGGAAATCTGCTCTGGTTAGTGACACCTCCTTCTGAAAAGAGCATAGGGAACAAGTAGGGCAGAACTCTTTGTGGTAAGAAGATTTTTAGCATGAGATCTACCCTATTAACATGACTTTAAGTGCACAACATTTTATGGTTAATATAGCTTCCAAAGTTACAGTTACGCAAGATGAATAAGCTCTGGAGACCTGTACAACATAGAGTTATATATATTTTTTTAAATATTTTTTTATTTATTTGAGAGAGAGAGAGAGAGATCATGAGTCAGGGAGGGGCAGAGAGAGAGGGAGAAGCAGACTCCCCTCTGACCAGGGAGCCTGATGGAGGGCTCAGTCTCAGGATCCTGAGATCATGACCTGAACCAGTCAGAGGCTTAGCCAACTGAACCACTCAGGTGGCCCCATGTTGTATGATTTTTAAAAAAATGATGGTAATTCACTGTAGTGTGCTTTGATGGGGCCAGTTGATCCAAGTGTAATGTACTAGGAAGGAAAGAACATTAAGAGTCGTGACCTTAAAACAAACAAACAAACAAAAAAAAAAAAAAAAAAAAAAAAAACACCGGGTGCCTGGGTGTCTCAGTTGGTTAAGCATCTGCCTTTGCCTCAGGTCATGATCCTGGAGTCCTGGCATTGAGTTCCATATTGGACTCCTGCTTGCCAGGGTGTTTGCTTCTCCCTTTGCCCTTCATCTCATTCATGGTCTCTCTCTCTTTCTCACAAATAAATAAAGAAAATTTTAAAAAAAATCAGAAACATGGAAGGTTGGTAAGAACCTTAGATGAACACAAAAAACAACCACTACAGCAAAACAGAATGTGGAATGGAATAAAAAATACAGCAAAAAAATTATACCATTATAGTTTCATTCACATCATAAATATTTGAAAACTGATATTAATGTTTCTTAAAATTTCCATAGTTCTTTCTGCCAAAGTAATTTAAAAAGTTACTTTTATAGTGTCCTTCATTTATTGAGCTTCATTTATTGAGAACAAGCAATGTGGCAGACAGTATTCAATCTTACAGTGAATAAAACTAGAGCTTTAAATGTTTAAATAAAACATCTTGGGGGCACCTGGGTGGCTCAGTTGGTTGGGCATCTGCTTTGGGCTCAGGTCATGATCCCTGGGCCCTGGCATCAAGCCTCACATCAGGCTCCCTGCTCAGCAGGAGTCTGCTTCTCCCTCTCCCTCTCCCTCTCCCTCTGCCTGTGCTCATGTTCTCTCTCTTGATCACTCTCTCAAATACATAAATAAAATACTTAAAAAATTTAGGTGGGGCAAACGGGGACAGTAAACAAACACACAGTATGCTTATAGACACTGGGAAGTACTATGATGGCAAACAAAGGGCTTAGAGGTTACTAAGGGGTACTGGTCTGTTGGAGATATGCTGAAGGCATATCTCAGGAAGGCCTCCCTGAGGAGGTGACATTGGAGACAAACCTAAATTAAGTAAAGGATGAAGGCATATGGAGTCCTGGAGGAAGAACATTCTAGATACAAAGAACAGGAAAAACAAAGAAATGGCATTTTTGCAGATAGGAAGGAGCATGTCACATACCCAGAACAAGAAGCCCAAGTGGTTCAAAGAAAGGATAAGGGGAGAGCAGAAATGTAGAAAGAGACCTATAGGCCATAAGTTTTTGTTCTGAATTTTTGAAGCTGTCATTGTTAATTTTATGTGTGAACTTCACAAGTCTACAGTGCCCTATTGTTTGGACAAACACCAGTATAGACGTTGCTATGAAGGTGCTTTTTAAAATATGATGAACATTTAAATCAGTAGACTTTAGGTAAAGCAGATTACCCTCCTTTCTGTAGGCAGGCCTCATTTAATCAGTTGAAGGCCTCAAGAGAAAAGAATGAAGAGGAGGGAATTCTTTCTCTAGCCTGAAACACAGTAATTCTTCCTGAGCTTTCAGTCTAGAGATGGCAGACTACTACATTACCTCTAGCTGGTATTTTTAGGCTGCTGGCCCACTCTTCAGATTTTGAACTTGCCAGTATCCAAAAATGCATTAGTCAACTTCTTTCTTACCTTCCTCCCACTCCGCATGATTTTATTTATTTATCTGACAGAAAGAGAGAGAGAGTGATGGAAAGGAGAACAAGCAGGCAGAGTGACAGACAGAAGGAGGCTTCCATCCAAGCACAGAGCCCAACGTGGTGCTTGATCCTAGGACCCTGGGATCATGACATGAACCAAAGGCAGAGGCTTAACCAACTGGACCACCCAGGCATCCTGCCAATTTCTTGAAATAAATAAATCTCTGTCTCTCTGTCTCTTGTTGTCTCTCTGTGTCTCTTTCCATCCTATTGTTGTTTCTCTGGAGAGCCCTGACTCATAGAGAAATTGTCAGATTGACTTGAACAAGGGGATGATATGATCTAATTTGCATTTTGAAAGATCTCTCATACTTGGAAGAGGGAGAATTGACTCTTGGTAGCAAGAGGGAAGTAGAGAGTCTAGCCAGAAGGCTGTTCTGTCTTGTGGGTGATACCTGACAGCAGTCTAGAAGTGACTGGAGATTGCGGGATATGAGAAATATTTTGCAGGATTTTCAGACATATCAGATGAAGGCTGTGAGAGAGACAGATAAATCAGAGCTTATGTTTTGGGCCTGAGCAGCTGTGTGAAGGGTATGCAATTTATAAAGACAGTCCTGGGAGCCTGAGTGAGGAGCAGGTGTGCAGAGGTGGAAAAGGTAGGGAGGGAAGATGTATTAAATATCCGAAGTTTTACTTTAAGCACAATAAGTTCATGTTGCCCGTTTGCTGTCCACGTGGAGATAATGGGAAGATTGTTAGCCGCAGGCCCATGACTCTGTACAGCCATAGTTAAGTTCTGGAGCTGCAACATCTGGTGTGGAATCCCAAGTCCACATTTCATGTGAACCTCAATGTCTTGGTCTTCTTCTTTTGGAAAACGGGTTGATAATTAATATAGTTTATTGAAGTGACGTGAGCCACTGAATCACTCAACACTTGTAAACTCTTAGAATGTGCCTGGATAATCACAGAAAATGTTATATAATTATTAGCTATTATTACAGTGAGAGTTTTATTTTTCTGGCCCATCAAATAAATTTCCAGATGGAGACAAGGGCCTGGGAAATGTCTGCTTTGCATAGTTTTTGGTTGCCACCTTGGAGGTCAAACTGTAAACTGAATTTGAGTGAATCCCAGGGATTTTCTTCCCTTTGCCTGGACAGTGAACATTGATGGTGTTACTGAGAGTGGTGGCATCTGAAAATTGTGCTTTGATATCATATTTTGTAGCTGATTGCAACATGGATTGCTCTGATGCAGCCCTACTCCCCCCAGATTACTTCCCTGCCTTTACTGTTTTGGTTTTTCCATTGTGCTTATCATTTTCCCATATACTATGTATGACATGCTTATTTATTTCTTTATTTTCTGTCTCCTCTTGGTGGAGTATGAGCTCCAGGAAACAGGGATTTTTAACTTTTGCTCACTGTTAGCACCTGCAAGAGTGCCTGGAGGAATGAATGATGTTTCCTGGTGCTTACAGTTCCCCTTGTCTGTTTCTTATTCTATTTTGTCAAGTATTTTTTCCCATGAGAAAACCATATCAGAAAGAATGCCAGACATTGGCATGATTCTCTGGACCTTTCCAACTTGGACAGAATGCTATTTTAATTGAGACAAACGTCTTCCATGAAATGGAATTTCAGAGGTAGCCTCTGATGGCAGTTTCAATTTTGACTTTGGAAATCAGTTTCAGAATTAACATAGTCTCCTGAAAATGATGGTACTTTTTGCTGTTGGTTGTCCATTCGGTTTCTCAGCCAGTCTATGTGTGGGCACTATTCCACTCCGATTGTAGATTCTGATCACACATTTTTATTCAGCAATGCTTGTCGATGAGGGGCATTGAAACCTATGCAGGGCGGAGGTTGATACATGGCCCAGTCAATGTATGACTTATGAAACCTATTGCAAGTCCAAGGCACTGTATTGATTCTGCTGAATGGACTGGAAAATGACCTTCATTGCACAGAACCCTCAAACTTGCTCCTTGTCTGTTTCTACCCAGTGGAGCACTTGCATCATGCAGCTTTGTTCCAGGATCATTACCAGTTATTTCCTTTAACGTTGCATCCTGATTTTACCATAAGTGTGAAGAGTGGACAAACTGATGTCTTTATTTAGCACAAAAACTGAAGTCCTGTTTCAGTGTCAGCTTTTCAGAGACAATTGCTTTTATCTTCTCTGACTGCATAGTTATGGCACATATATAGTTTTTTCTTGGACATGCAGGCCTTGTGTCAATATAAATTAGAGTTAATCATTATTCTGTTTATACCACCACTTATTATCACCCTGATCATATTGTATTGGATGGAGTATTTAAAGAATATTTTTTCATTTGTCCTGATCATATTAGTGTTAGAACTGTTTCCTTATTTCTCATGGTGGTTAAACCAACCAATGCATCATGGCACATGGTTGGAGTTCCACAAATGGTGGTTGAAGCGAGTTAATTATTCATTCCTGTGGCTGTATGGGAAGCGACACACAGTTTGCTCTCAAGTCTTCCTTTATCATTAGAATGAATTATAGTATGAAATAGGACATTCCTCATCAGCCATTATCTTTGCTCTTGAGAATGGATGTGGACTGGACCTCAAGATACCACAAGGAAAAAATAACTTCTTCCAGGATTAGGTTACAGTTCTTTGTGCCTTTGCATTCCAAGCATGTTTTATTTCATTAGAGAATGGTTATTCTGTTCTAATGACTAAAATTATAGGGATTTCTAGATGGAAGGAAGCTTACCGATCTTCTACCAGAGAATGTTCATTATACAGTTAAGTAGTTGGGACTGAGAATTTAGGGACAGACTCCAGGCCACGGGCCATCAGCTCATGTAAGAAGGAAATGGATGTCTTCTGAGCTCCACCATGATATTTGAGTTTGGTTTGGTGGTAGTTAATAAACTTATCTGAGGCAGAACATTACCATTCTAAGTATACTGATGTGCCTTATTTTTAATTGAGTATAGTTGATACACAATGTTATGTTAGTTTCAGGTATACAACATAGTGATTCAGCTTCTCTGTATGTTATACTGTGCTTGCCACAAGTGTAGGTACTGTCACCAAACCATGCCATTACAATATAGCCTGTATTCCCTATACAGTGCCTTTTATTCCATAACTTATTCATTTTATAATTGGAAGCCCATTTCTCCCTTTCATCTTCACAGATTTTTACCTGTCCCCCTGCCCTCTTCCTTCTAGCAACCATCAGTTTGTTCTTTATATTTATGAGTCTGATTCTGCTTTTTGTTTGTTTATTTATTTCAAACGTGCATTCTTTTGCAGAGATGACATGATGTGCCCACTAAAAGTGGTCAGGCAGGGACATTAGTCTAAGAGTTTGGTTTCTGCAGAACACATGCTCGCTCACATTCTTGTGGGTGTTGTTACTCAGAATTGTCCTGTCATCACCTAGGTCTTTGCTGTTATAGTTCAGTTGACCCTAGGGGAAGAAAATCGAATTGAGCAACAGAAGATGTGCAGACAGTAAGATAAATCAGATAAACACCACTACTCCGCAACACACCCTCAAGTGAGAAGGAAAGAGAAGAATTCAAATAAAGACTTCTAAGAATAATGATTCATTCATACTAAATGTCATATTCCTTGCCTTGGACCTATGATGTCATCATCATATAACATTCTAGACTAAAACTCATACTGTTTGATAGTGCATCAAAGGGCAAGGAGCCTCATGGCTGTTGTTATATGTTTGGAGTATAATCATTTCAAATGGAGTATAATCACTTATTTATGCACCAATAAATGGGCCTTTTATATGGAATATTGAATCGTAAGTGGTAGAGAGAAAACGAAAGTGAAGGAAGGGAGGTAACCTTGATGGATGGCCAACCTTGGACAAGTATAGGAACATCCTATATTATTAAATTAAATTAAATTAAATCTTTATTTTTTGAATATTTTATTCATTTGACACAGAGAGAGTGAGAGCACACATATAAGCAGGAAGAGTGGCAGGCAAAGGGAGAGGGAGAAGCAGGTTGCCCACTGAGCAGAGAGCCTGATGGGGGTTTGATACCAGGACCCTGTTATCATGACCAGATTGGAAGGCAAATGTTCAATGGACTGAGCCATCCAGGTTCCCCATGAACATTGTATTTTAAAAACACTTCCCAGGTTTGCAAGCTATATCCCAAATAGTCCATATGGAGCAGATATGGGCAAAGACACTGGCACTAAGAAAATGGGGTCATAACCATGAAGATGAGGTATTGGCCTTTTTGACATGCCCTTAGTCTTGTGCAGATTATTCAAAAGTAAATGAATTCATACTAGAAACCATTTTCTTTAAATGTACTGAATTTTAACATTCATTTTCATTTGCATCTAGAAAGATTTCAGCCATGTGAATGGATATGTTAGCTTTATTTTTCCAATACAAAAGCCAAATATTTGGAGATAATTTTTTTAAAGATTTTATTTATTCATTTGACACACAGAGAGAGATCACAAGTAGGCAAAGAGACAGGCAGAGAGAGAGGAGGATGCAGGCTCCCAGCTAAGCAGAGAGCCTGATGCGGGAGTCCATCCCAGGTCCCTGAGCTGAAGGCAGAGGCTTAACCCACTGAGCCACCTAGGCACCCTGGAGATGATTTTGATAGCGATTCAAGTAGTAGCTCAGTTAAGAAATTATTATATTTAAATTCATTTACATTTAAAGAGGAATCTTTTCTTTCCCACTTTTTATTTTTTAAAGTTCATCTAGGCATTATAATTTTTTTTTGGTCCTAATTGAAAACATTTTTGAAGCACCTTCCCTGGAAGTAGTCTAAACCAAGTTATTGCTTGCTTCTCTCATGTTTTTTGCATTTTATGGTTCTTAAAAAGGGTGTGTTCTGAAGGTATTGAATATGCATATTAGAAAATATAAATATAGCCTTGGGTCCTTTGTGGAGAATCTGCAACTGGATGGTGGCAAAGACTGGTCTTTATTAAGTGACACCATTTGCGTATCCACCAAATCTGAGAGGCTGAAAATCCAGTGCAAGTGAAAATGATAGTCCTTGTGCATTGTGCCATGACTTTCTCTGCATGACAGTGAGGAGAGGAGAAAGCCTGAATGTGCTACAGTAGTAGGATGCCCAGTCTGTGGACCACAGAGTTTCTTGCAGTAGTGTGGCAGACTGAATAATGGTCTTCTCAAATATGTCCACACTCTGTTCTCAGGAACCTGTGAATATGTTACCTCCCATGGTAAAAGGAATTTTGAAAATGTGATTAAGAGGATGCACCTAGAGATACATGGGGACCTTATCCTTAATGATCCAGATGGACCCAATATTATCTGGCTTGGGCATTGAGGGATGTAATGGAAGAAGAGGGAAGAATTCAAAATGTGAGAGTGTTGCATTTAAAGAAGGAGGAGTGGGCAATGAGCCAAGGAATGTGGGTGTCCTACAGAGGTTGCAAAATGCCTTCAGCTGCTTTCCAGGAAGGAGACAGAGATCTCAGTCCTGCAACTACAGGAACTGAATTCTGCCAATAACCTGTATGAGCAAGGAAAACGGTCCTCCCCTAGAGGCTCCAGAAAGGGACACAGTCCTTCCAGTACCTTTATTGTAGTCTAATGAGACCCTCACCAAATGTCTGACCTACAAAACCGTAAGTTGTTAATTTTGTGGTGATTTGCTACAGCAGTAATAAGAAACTAATAAAAATGTTATGGATCAAATGAAAAAGATTGAGAGAACACCCTCATTTGGGTAGGTCACTTTCAGCACTTGGAAGGAACTGCCACCGGGAATGAGGCAAAACGTTAATGACAACTCAGGCAAACACACAAGTCTGTTAAAATAATGAATAAAGACCCCATGCACATAAGAAACAGATGTTTTTTTTTTTTAATTATTTTTTTTCCATTTTATTTATTTTTTCAGCGTAACAGTATTCATTCTTTTTGCACAACACCCAGTGCTCCATGCAAAACGTGCCCTCCCCATTACCCACCACCTGTTCCCCCAACCTCCCACCCCTGACCCTTCAAAACCCTCAGGTTGTTTTTCAGAGTCCATAGTCTCTTATGGTTCGCCTCCCCTTCCAAATAAAAAAAAAAAAGCAAAAACTAAATAAATACATGAAAAGGCACTAAACCCCACTAATATATATAAATTAAAAGAGCGAAAAAAAAAAAAAAAGAAACAGATGTGTTACATTTTATTGTGGAATACAGGTTTTCATTTTCAGACCAGCCTAGGAGATAGGAAACATCCATATTGGTTAGATATGTATAAAAACTAATTTCATATTATATCAGTGAACTATTTCTTGTGTCTCGGTAAAAGTCATACGTAAATGTGTCCATTGTAGTTACTCAAACTAACAATAATTTGTCATGGAAAAATGGTGTGCCTAACAATTAGGTGAAGTTTTTTGTTTTGTTTTGTTATTTATTTATTTAAGTCAAGTGCTTGTTCTTTTTCTTTTTCTTTTTTTTTTTTAGGAATATAATCAATGGTATTATGTTTATTTATTTATTTAAATTTGTTTTCAGTGTTCCAGAATTCATTGTTTATGCACTGCACCCAGTGCTCCATGCAATACATGCCCTCCACAATACCCACCACCAGGCTGGCGAAACCTCCCAACCCCTGCCCCTTCAAAACCCTCAGCTTGTTTTTCAGAGTCCATAGTCTCTCATGGTTCATCCCCTTCTCCAATTTCCCTCAACTCCCTTCTCCTCTCCATCTCTGCCTATCTTCCATGCTATTTGTTATTCTCTGCAAATAAGTGAAACCATATGATAATTGACTCTCACTGCTTGACTTATTTCACTCAGCATAATCTCTTCCAGTCCCATCCATGTTGCTACAAAAGTTGGGTATTCATCCTTTCTGATGAAGGCATAATACTCCATAGTGTATACAGACAATATCATCCTTAACCATTCGTCCGTTGAAGGGCATCTTGGTTCTTTCCATAGTTTGGAGACCGTGGCCATTGCTGCGATAAATATTGGGGTACAGATGGCCCTTCTTTTCACTACATCTGTATCTTTGGGGTAAATACCCAGCAGTGCAATTGCAGGGTCATAGGGAAGCTCTATTCTTAATATCTTTGGGAATCTCCACACTGTTCTCCAAAGTGGCTGCACTAACTTGCATTCCCACCAACAGTGGACAAGGGTTCCCCTTTATCCACATCCTCTCCAAAACATGTTGTTTCCTGTCTTGCTAATTTTGGCCATTCTAACTGGTGTCAGGTGGTATCTCAATGTGGTTTTAATTTGAATCTCCCTGATGGCTAGTGATGATGAACATTTTTTCATGTGTCTGCCCAACATTTCTTTAAATAAAAGTGAAAATAACATAAAACTGAAATAAAATATAATCTGTTTTTCCTCGATGAGATGACATTATAAGGTATCACCCCATACCTGTACAGTCACGACCTAATAATAATCAAGTAACCACCATGTATTGAGTCATTGAGCAACCACAAAATCCTGGACTAGGGATTTTACTTAGATGTCTTTTCCCTAATGTGTACATGAAACCAACAATGTGAAGCATTTGTGCAACCAACAGGGGAATTACAGTTATTCTCTAAGTTTGGCAGTTGACAGAGGTGCTGTCACTTACTTTAGGGGCCCAGCCTGACCCAGATTCAGGTCTGACCATAAATTCTGGTTCCTTTACTATCTATGCTCCTTTATACAAATTGCAAGCACGTGCCTTATTATTAACTGTATTATTCCTGGTAAATTGCATTATGTAAATTCTGGGTCCTTTTAAAACAGTTGATCTTTGGGTTGTAGAAATAACCCATACGATCCTCGCTGGGATAGTATAATTTTGGGGAAACTGTTTTAAATCAAGATCAAGAGGCAGATCACTAGAAGAGGCAGTTTGGGTAAGTCTCATCTCGCATCGGACAGAGTGGGAAGTTGCCTTGTCAGCAGTCAAGAAAGGATACATCAATGCATCTTCATACTTCCCAAATCTTTAGTTGAGTCCAAGGAACATTTTATTGTAAGTTTTTTGTGACTGTTTATTTTTGTGATTAAGAACTATAATTTATAAATGAATGATAGAGATTTAGCACAAAATTCATGTATAATATGCATGGTATATACAATATATTTATATGATATAGTGATATATATGACTTATACAAGATATACTTATGTTTAGGTTTATATATATAATATTTTTCATCACAAAGAAAAAAGTACAAATTCATAGTTGTAAATAGAAATGCTTAGAGAAAAAAGTAGAAGTGTTTAAAAATAAATGTAATAATCACCTTTGCAGTATTCCCTTACCCTCCCCCAGGTCTCTTGATAATTTGAGGAATATGCAAGTATTCTTTTCTTTGTCCTCACATGTTTTTCTTTTTTCTATTTTTTATTCTTTCATTTTTATTTTTTTAGACTTTTTAAAAATGATTTTGTTTATTCATGAGTGACAGAGGAGGGAATTGACATCCAAAGTATAGGATAACTTGTTTAAATAAGAGGTGCCTTTTAAATTTACAGAGATTGATTATTTTTCAAAACAGTTTTGCAATTCATACTTGCAAATCAATGGTGGACATGCCTTTTCTCCTCAAAATCATGGGATACCATAAAGTTTTTAAACTTCGGCTAATCTGATGAGTGAAAAAGTGTATGTCATTTATGATCCAAAATTTTTTAAAGATTTTATTTATTTATTTGACAGAGAGTGACACAGTGAGAGAGGGAACACAAGCAGGGGCAGAGGAAGAGGGAGAATCAGGCTCCCCACCAAACTATGACCCTCAGGCAGGGCTTGAACCCAGGACTCTGGAATCATGACTTGAGCCAAAGGCAGACACTTAACAATTAAGGCGCCCAGGTGACCTCATGATGCATAATTTGGATGTCTAGTGATGCTGAAAATCTTTTTCTGTTTAAACATATGCTTATATGTTGAATTATAAAACTATATAATGTAATTATAAGGACCATTATATGTCCTTTGTGGCTTGTCTATTAATATCCTTCACTAAATTTTCTATTGCTTTTTTTTTTAGTTTACTCTTATTAATTAGAAGAACTTGTATATATTAAAAATATTATTTTGGGGGCAACTAGATGGCTCATTCAGTTAAGTGCCGTGTCATGATGTCATGGTTGTGGGATCAAGCCCATTGTGGGGCACACAGTTCAGTGGTGAGTCTGTTTGAGATTCTTTCTCTCCATCTCTCTCTGCCCCTCCTCATATCTAAAATATTGGGAGGGAGACAAACCATGAATGACTCTTAATCTCACAAAACAAACTGGGGGTTGCTGGGGGGAGGTGGGATTGGGAGAGGGGGAGCGGGCTATGGACATTGGGGAGGGGAGGCGAACCATAAGAGACTATGGACTCTGAAAAACAACCTGAGGGTTTTGAAGGGTCAGGGGTGGGAGGTTGGGGGAACAGGTGGTGGGTCATGGGGAGGGCACGTTTTGCATGGAGCACTGGGTGTTGTGCAAAAAGAATGAATACTGTTACACTGAAAAAATTAATAAAAAGGGAAAAAAAATAAAAAAAAAATAAAATAAAATAAATACATATAATCTTTAAAAAGTACTACCTTTTTGTTGGTCATATTCATTCAGAATAAATACTTTTTCCAATCTATTATCTTTTACATTTTTCATAGAAGCTTTGGCAAATGATTATTTTCTGTCATAAAATAGGGTTTGCTTAGGAAGATCCCTTCAGTATATGTGATGGTTCATTTTATGTGTCATCATGACAAGGCTAAAGGATGTCCAGACACTAGCACAATATTATTTCTGCCTGTGTTTTTGAGGATTTCTCCAGAAGACATTTCTGGTAGGAGGAGTAAAGAAGATTACAGGTGGTCATCATCCAATCTGTTGAGGGCCTGAACAGAACAAAAAGGCAGGGGAAGGGCAACTTCTTTCTGTGCTTGAACTGAGACACCCATATTCCCCTGCCCTTGGACTCTCTTGAGCATTCAGACTCAGACCAGGGTTTAGAACATCAGCCTGAATCTTTGGCCTTTGAACTTGGACTGAATTATACCACCACCTTTCCTGGTTTTCCAGCTTGCAGATGCAGATTGTGGGCCTTCTTGCATCCATAACTGCCTGAACAGATTCCTATAACAAATCTCTTATAGATATTACTGTCTATCCTACTGGCTCTAGTTTTATGGAGAATACTGACTAATAAAATCTGTTACAAAATTTTTCTCTAAAACAACTGTCATACTTTTTTATTGTGAAGTTTATTTTTATACTTTGAGACCAGGGCTAAGTTTCCTTTAATATCATTAGCAAAAACGTTAGCTTTATAGGGCAAATTGAAATTCTTTCCATATTTTCCTATGACCTAGAAAGAAATGATAAAATATTTAAAATTTGGTAGAATCAGCTATAAAACACACTGGAGTGAGGTCATCTGAAAGGTAGATTTTTAATTAATGGCCCATTCTGTGATTATGTGTCTGTCAAGATTATTCATCTCTTGGATCAAATTTCATAGTTTTCCTCAAGATTTCATTTGGTGTCTCACAGTTGCTCTTATATCTTAAATCCTTCTGATACCATGTTTTCTATTAACCCAACTTTATGTATCTTGAGTTTATCTCTTTTTGAAAGTTATATGACAGATGATCTGTTCCCTGTGGCAAATTAGCAGGTGATGGAATGCCTGGCAGTTTCTTGCAGCTCTGAGTAAGCTGTAGACTCTAACCATTCTTTTATTGTTGGGGAGGATCCCACTATGCTTTCTTTTTCTAAGGGGTTGGCTACCATGTCCCAGATGACAGCTCTGGCCCTCAGCACTGCTTCCACCAGAGCCCCCAAAGGTTTACACGGTGGAGTAGCCGTTCTAATGATCACAAGAAATAAATAGACATGTGCTGCCTCTTATCCCAAGATCCAGTCATCTGAGACCACTCATGAACTGTTCTCCTCAGACTGAAGAGAGACAAACCTTGTCTTTTGTTTCAGATCCCTTGGAGAAGGAAACCATGCCTTAAATTCCTTCCTCAGAAATCCCAGCAGGGTGAGAGCCTGCTTCCTCCTCTCTCTCTCTCTCTGCCTGCCTCTCTGCCTACTTGTAATCTCTATCTGTCAAATAAATAAATCTTAAAAAAAAAAAAGTATGGAGCACTGGGTGTTGTGTGCAAAAAGAATGAATACTGTTACGCTGAAAAAATAAATAAAATGGAAAAAAAAAAAAAAGAAATCCCAGCAGGACTTGTGTCCTTGGACCCTCATGATTAACCAACAACATGCTTATCTGAGTCTATCACCTTCTCTAGAAAGAGGATATTGACAATGAAGTTGGAGTAGTGCTATGTGACCAGCATGCCATTGCCATAGAATCCTGGAGGAATGACTTCAGTGTTTAGGCATATCTTTGTAAGATAAAGAAGTCTTTTATGCTGTGTTTTTTTTTTTTTTTTAATCCCTTTAACACACTTTGGAATTAAATGCAACCAGATTTTAAGTGTTTGCCTCTTACAAGCATGGTATAATAAGAACTGGAAAAAAAAAAGTGGATATTGTTCTTCAAGGAATTTTTAAAAGATTTTTATTTTATTTATTTGACAGTCAGAGATCACAAGTAGGCAGAGAGGCAGGCAGAGAGAGAGGGAGAAGCAGGCTCCCCACTGAGCAGAGAGTCAGATGTGGGGCTTAATTCCAGGACCCTGAGATCATGATCTGAGCCAAAGGCAGAGGCTTAACCCACAGAGTCACCCAGGTGCCCCTGCAAGGAATTTTAGAACTTCAAGGCTGACCCACTTGAATTTCAGTTTCTTCATAAGCTAAATTGTGTTTTGCTTTCCTGCTACATGTCTAATCATAATCATATGAGTATTTTTCTGCTCTTCTCCATGCAGATTGCCCCGTATGTGACATCTTTCCATCTGAAGCTCCCCATGGGTTCAATCACCCTCTTGCAGAAGTGCCTCTCAACTTTTCCTAAGCATTGCTGGTGTGGTCGCAGCTGTCATTTCCTCAGCACCATTTGTAGACTGCTATTTTGTGGGAATTCGTATGGATTCTAAGTAAGAATTGAGCTCAAAAGACCAGCATATTTAGTTTTTAAAAGAAAAGGAAGTAATCGATCACTTCCTATTCTGATCCACTCTCTTTACGCCTCCCCCGACACACACTTCTCCCCATTCTACCCTCACAGGAAGATATTTTTACAGCTTGGAAATGGAATCAGATTTCCCAGCTGCACAATTAAATTGCAGTCAAAAATGCCACTTACCAGAATGCGTACAATACTAATAGTGCTGTAAGAAATAAGACACTTGATTTAAAAATGGCACACTTGTCTGTATCTTTAATGTGCATTCCTAATGAGTCCTATGGGGAGGCTGATTCACAGGAAAATGCACATTAGCTCCTCCAAGTTTAATATACCACTGTATGCACTCAGGCCCTCTCTTCATTACCATTTGAATGCACTGTTTTCTTTGAGGTTTTGTGCAGGAAACAAATCCCTGTATATGGCACTCAGTTCTAGAATCTGACCGGTCTGCATTTGCCCTTTAGACAAAGGGTCAAAACAAAGTGCTCTGTGGTGCATTGATTTTCAATCTCTGGCTATTTTTGAAACTGTAATGCAGCCCATTTCCTTTTCCAAGGGACTTTAGGCAGTATACAGCATAGAGGTGGGTATAGCCAGGGTATTTGTTTGTTATTCTGAGCAGTGGCAGGCTATCTTTCTCACATGGATTCCAGATAAAAGAGGTTACTTTAAAGAGCTGTTGACATCCAGTGAAATAAAATATTACTTGGAATCTGGTTTCACTATATTGAGTCTACATCACTATCTGGACTTTGAAGTCTGAGACAGCCAGTTGCCTGAAACAAAAACTGAGAAAACAGAAGTTTTATGTAACTCCTATCAAGATTATAATTTGACCTTTCATTAATTTTTGGTGTTTCTGGCATGCCATACTCCCACAGTCCTACAAACTTCCTGGTAGTCAGAATTCTGTTTAATCTGGAGCAAATGAAATCAATAACATCAAAGATACTGTGAACATTTTAAAGGATTTCTTTCCTCTTTTTTCCCCTCATTATCAAGCATAATGTAATCTTAGCCTTTCAATGAGACTTAAATTACTGTAAAAAGAAAAAAAAAAAACGTCTTTCTTATGACATAGCAGGTAGTTTTTACTCTTGAGTAATGAATCACTAGGATATGCTACTAAGGATTAAGTCATTTTAGAAAATACAAATGGTTGATATTTTGCAGATTTACAGAGTCAAACAAAAAGATAAGGCATACTTGAGGTGCGCCGATAGGCAAAATGATTATTTGTTCATAAGGTGGTGTTAAGAATAAATTACTAAGGTTAAGGAGAGCCAGGGTCACTGGAGGGCACATGGCATATTAGAAAGTAGATGATATTAGAGTACATTTTAACCTGTCGATTGTTTTATAGTCTTTACAATGTATTATTTTTGTCAAAATTTATTCTTAATTTCCCTTAGTCTCATAATTCTTCTTTCCTATTCTTAGCAACATCTGTAAAAAATAATAATAACATCCTTTGTATATCACTGTTGTGAGGGTTAGAGATAAAATCACATAGACTCAGGACACCTGGGTGTCTCTGTCAGTTGGGCATCTGCCTTAAGCTCTGGTTGTGATCCCTGGGTCCTGGGATTAAGTCCTGCCTCAGGCTTCTTGCTGGGCAGGAAGCCTGCTTTCCCTTGCCTGCGTTTACTCCAGCTTGTCTGTGCTCTTTCTCTCTCCTGCCAAATAAATAAAATCTTTAAAAATGAACTACTTAGGTGCGCTGGGGTAGCTCAGTGGGTTAAAGCCTCTGCCTCCAGCTTGGGTCATGGTCCCAGGGTCCATGGTCCCATTGGGCTCTCAGCTCAGCGAGGAGCCTGCTTCCTCTGCTCTCTCTGCCTACTTATGATCTCTGTCTGTCAAATAAATAAATAAATCTTTAAAAAAAAAGAATTACTTAGGATCTGTAAGGACCTATTTAGAAACTGTCCCTGCTCCCCTTCCCCCAGGGGATTTACTTGGAGACAAGTCCCAGAAACCAGCTCCAGGTAACAAAGCCCAGATACAGGGGTGGGTCAGGCCAGGTGGAGACATCTGATCAGTGGGGGGGTTGCATACTGTCTCCCTAGCTACCAAGGAGTAGGGACTCCAGCTCTCTGGGAGCCTTTTTGGCACCAATCCTAATCAAGGTGTAATAAGCTGGTTCAAATGTCTGCTAGGGTAAATTGTAACTCAACTGGTCACCTAGTATCACTGTGGAGATTCCTGTGTGTGTTACAATCTCATTGGCCACCTGTGCGTGGCCAGGCCTGACTGCATGGCCTTTGCCCTTAAAAGCTAGTCTGTGAAACAGAGAAGGGCCGCCCTCTCTTGTAAGAGGTGCATCCCTGAATATTCGGTTAGATTCTGGATGCTTGGCGCGAAATAAAGCTTTGCTTGTCCTTTGCTTTATATCAGTCTCCCTCCTTTAATCACGGACCCATTATTGGGACATAACAGAATCTAGTTATAAATTCATAAAGTTTATAGGATTTAAGATCTATAAAAAACTAACGGTATTTCTGTACACTAGCGATGAATAATTTGAACTCTAAGTTAAGAAAAATTCTTATCTGGAATAGTATCAAAAAGAATACTCAGGAATAAATTTTAAAAATGAAGTACAACAAGTCTTGTACACTAAAAACAACAAAACATTGATGAAAGAATCTAAGGACCTAAATAAATAGAAAGATATTCCATAGTCATGGCTCGGAGATTTAATATTAGTAATATGATAATACTATCCAAATTGATCTACAGATTCAACACAGCACCTTTCAGAATCCTAGCTGTGTTTTTTTGCAGAAACTGACAATCAGATCCTATAATTCATTTGGAAATGGAAGGGATCCTGATAGCCTAAACAGTCTTTAAAAAAAAAAAAAGACCAAATTTAGTGGACTTACATTTCCTGATTTACAACAAAGCCATGGTAATTGACTTTGTGGTACTGGCATAAAGACAGAGCTTTAGAACAATGGAACAGAATCAAGAATGAAGAAAGATATCCATGCATCTATACATCTAGTGGAGGTCAGGCAGTTGCCATTGTGAGCACTTTAAAGAAGTAACTGGTAAAAAAGTACCTTGGGGGAAGATGGTGCAGTGAGGACCCTAAGCTCACCTTGTCCCCTGGACACAACTAGATAACACTTTTCTCAGTGTCAATACCCAGAAAATGACCAAAATACTGGCAGAACAAATCCACAATTAAAGGTAGGAACAACAACAACAACAACAAAAAACAAACAAAACTACAACAAAAAAGAGGTCACACTGAAAAGGATAGGAAG
Source organism: Meles meles (assembly GCF_922984935.1). NCBI lineage: Eukaryota > Metazoa > Chordata > Mammalia > Carnivora > Mustelidae > Meles > Meles meles. The sequence goes on along the minus strand of NW_025721166.1, from coordinate 304,530 downwards.
GTCAGAGTCCTAGTGGGGACCTAAAAAGATGCTAAGGCCGTCATCGGAGGGAGACACCCCCAGGCCAAGAGAAGGGAGAGAAACAGACTATCACACTGGGGAGCCTAACATTCCTCTTTGAAAGCAAGAGGGACTGACTCATCAAAAGAGAGAGAGAATGAACTCAAATAAACAAAATCACAAAAGAGAGAATTAACAACCAACACCACAGATTCAAACAATTAGAAGAGAATATTATGAAAAATTACCTGCCAACAAATTGGACAACCTAGAGGAAATAGATAAATTTCTATAAACAACAACCTACCAAACCTGAAGTAGGAAGCTTTAAGAAGAAAATTTGGACAGACTGATTACCAGCAATGAAATTGAATCAGTAATCAAAATAAAAGTCCAAGATCATATGGCTTCACAGGTGAATTGTACCAAACATTTATTTTTTTATTTTTTATTACATTCAATTAGCCAAAATATAGTACATTAATTTTTAATGTAGTGTTCAGCAATTCATTAGTTGCTTTTAACAGCCAGTGCTCATCTACCAAACATTTAAAGAAGAGTTAATATCTACTTTTCTAAAACTTTTCCCAAAAAAAGAAAAGGAAGGAAAACTTTCAAATTTGTTCTTTGAAGCCAGTATTACCCTGATATGAAACCAGATAAAGACACCATGAAAAAAGAGAACTACAGGTCAATAATTCTGATGAACACAGTTGCAAAAATCCTCAACTGACTATTACAAATTGAATCCAACAACACATTAAAAAAATCACTTACCTTGATCGAGTGAGATTTATTCCTGGGAGGCATGTGTGGTTCAGAATTTACAAGTCAATCAACATGGTATATATCATCAACCTGCAGAAGGAACTCAATGAAGAGGGTTTACTTATTGTGTCCCTCTGCTCTTTGTTCTCTCAGCAGAACACTGTGAGATCCACTTGCCAAATGGGAGAACTGGCATCCAAGATCAAGGAATGAGAACTCCAGCTGAGCTATTCCACAGATGAATCCAGGAATGCTCAAGGTCCAAGTGGATATAACCATGGATACTGACAGAATCAGTTAATTCCTCATGATTCTTGATGACTTGAGGAACATGCAATGTGGGAAGAACAGACAGAAGCTGTATGTGTGTGTGTTAGAGATTCAACTACTCAATTTGTGTCTGGAACTCCCCTCAAAGTTCACCTCTGGTGACCATTACTAGCAGGTGAATGTGGGACAAAGCAAGGAACAGGATCTGGGTGTTTGCTGAGAATCTTTTTACCAACAAAGAGAGATCCAGTGGTCGGCAGAGCTCAGTTCTGCACCTTAAGTTTGAGATAAGAAAGCTACTTGTCTGCCAGCACTAAGCTACGGAATCCCCTCCGGGTAAATGCCCAGTTATGCTACGTGGGAATTTTCCTGGGAATGGATTTTTGAAAATTTCCTTTTGTGACATTAGTGATGGAACCCATATCTTTACATTTACCATAATTTCAATTTCTGAGTTACTGTGCTGATCGTTTTAGTTTCTGAGCCCTCGTAATGGTGATCAAAGCTCTCTGAATGTCTTGTGAGAAACATTTTCCTCCTCCATCATGATGAGACATAGGCCAATAAATCCAAATAACAAAACACTTTTATAACAAATGCCTTTGTGCTCATAGCTATGATCTTTTTCAGTTAATTCACATATTGGACAAAGTATTAGTATAAAACTATGGAACATTCATGAGTCATGGACACAGATTCGGTTAATTGGAACATAAGTTGAATTTGAAGTGTTAAAGATCATGGTCAGAAAGTTAAAAATAGCATTAGTAGTACAATAAAAACACAACAAGTGCCAGAATAAGTGTGCTGAAGCTTACATAGACCATCTAAAAGAAAATTATGTAAACTGAGTAGTTACAGAAGAACACAAAGGGTGGGATATACCATGGCAAAGGGTTGGAAGATTTAATATTATAAAGTAGTATTTAAAGAGAACTATATAGATTTAATCAATCCACCATCAAAATTATTGATAGAATTTAACATGTTGATTTCAAAATATTGTTAAAATTGCAAAGGGTCATGCATTAATAAGAGAGTCTCGGAGAAGAATAAAGTTGGAAGAATTATTCTATCAAATACAATAGTCACAATAAAGCTATTCTAAATTATATAGTTTGGTATTGGTGCTACTCTAGACAATTAGAATTGAGATAAAACAGAATCCAAAAAGGAACCCACACTTATTTGTGCTATAGATAAAATTTACTCTGCCGTGACAATGGAAAATCTTTTCAGAAGATGGTATTGGGTCATTTGGACGTCCAAATGGAAAAAAAAAAAAAGTATTCCTATGTGACATTATAATCCAAAATCAATTTGGGATGGATCATGGATCATAAAATGAAAATGAAAACAAGAATATCTCTAGAATAGAGCATGTGAAAATATCTTTTTGAGCTATAATTATATGCAATATGATACGTACATCACATAAACAGAGTAAGTTTACCTTATTTTTTTAATATTTTATTTATTTGACAGAGAGAAATAACAACAAGGCAGAGAGGCAGGCAGAGAGAGAGGAGGAAGCAGGCTCCCTGCAGAGCAGAAAGCCCAATGTGGGGCTCGATCCCAGGACCCTGAGATCATGACCTGAGCCGAAGGCAGAGGCTTTAACCCACTGAACCACCCAGGTGCCCCAGTTTACCTTATTATTACCTTGTGATTATTCCTCTTGGCATATAGCTTATAAAGTCTTATTCCAAATATCATGAGTATTTCCTTCCCAGAAGGTGCTCTCTTCTTGGAATCAGTTGTATAACATCATGTACTTTTACATCATGAGATATTTTGCTTTGGAAATCTACTAACTCCTAACTTGAAGTGCATCATTTCCATACTTCTCATTTTATTTTGCAAGTAATTCAAGAAGCAATATCAATATACATTTATAGGGAGGTATTAGTACTTTGGAAGCAAATATTTACATTTTATAACCTAGTATTTGCAATTTTTTTCTTATCTGCCCCATTCAAAAGTAAAAGAGGGAGAGATAGCTCAAGATTCAGAAATCAATCCTTTCACAATTGTTTCATGATAGTTTTAGGGTGTACCATTATCCTTAAACTCAATAAGTTGTGTACATTAAATATGGGCAGCTTTTCTATGTCAACTATACCTTAATAAAGTGGTTTAAAAATTGTGTCATGGAATCGGGATAAATATTTCATTTGCTCATCAGATCATACATGATGACTGAGCTAGGATAACTGGTTGAAGGGATAGGTTATAAGCAGGTCTTGGGAGAGAATATGTTTGTCACCTAGAAAAACTGCATGATATTAGTTATATATCCTTATTGTGCTTTCCTTTGTACTGATATGATGTAGCAGTACACTCTTCAGTTTATTTTGAGGGGAGTTTTTTCCTGGGAATGTATTTCTGTTTTGATGGAAAAAGAGGTCCTGAGCTGCGCTTGAGGGTAGCCTGTTCCAAAGAGGGACATTATGACGTCTTTTCAATAAGCTTTGAACAAAACTTAAAAGTTTTAAAAAGAAGTGCTAAGGGAACCTAAAACCATAATTTTTACTCCTGCAGAACATAGAACTATATTTTGTTTATTAGAAAATAACAGCTTAAGAGATGTCTTTGTGCGCAAAAGAATGCTATTTTGGGTGCCTGGGTTAAAGCCTCTGCCTTCAGCTCAGGTCATGATCCCAGGGTCCTGGGATCGAGCCCCAGGTCAGGCTCTCTGCTCAGCAGGGAGCCTGCTTCCCCTTCTCTCTCTCTGCCTGCCTCTCTGCCTACTTGTGATCTCTGTCTGTAAAATAAATGAATAAAATCTTTAAAAAAAGAATGCTATGTTTGGTGGATGCTGGGTTAAAATAATACACAAAATGTGTTCCCACCTTGCTATACCAGTTATTAATGCATAAAACAGGCTCTACCCTGGTTCATGATCTTATAACATGTCATAAAACTATACAGAATTTTGCAACACTAAAACCCAAAAGTTTTATTCATTTGAAGGTTCTATGACCAGGAAAGTCTAGGACTCTGCCTAACCTACATTCATACAGTGGATAGTCAGTAAATACATTTGAATGAATGGAGGTTAAATCTCTTCCCTAAGAGAAAGTTCCAGTTAGTGTCTGATCTAGAAGTAGTTGTCAAATCCAGCTTTCTGTTACATTAGACGGTTATGAATAAGGTGTTTGACTAAGATAAAAGGACAAAGAAACATAGTTTCTCGATGTATTTATTTTCAGGAACATTTGTCCTTTGATGAAATTATTTTAAAGTGGTCATTGGACCCTTAGCGTTTCTCTGACATACTTTATAGGTCAGAGCAGACTACAATCTGGTTATAGGGCCCCGATAGCAAACAAGTTTGCCATATACAACACTAGGTCAAAAATCAGTTTTGACTTCAGGCTCGATCCAGTTATGAGATTTCTTGGCATTTTTCCTGAAACTAGAAATGAGTCTGAGATCACTAGCTGGGCAGACTGGCTGATGTGAATACAATGCTAAGTTTCCTGCTCTGGA